>NW_015506510.1:5095-5647 GCF_001515645.1 Sinocyclocheilus grahami | reverse complement strand
CTCTGAAGGAAAGTGACCTGAAAGGGCCAAGTTTGCCCACCCCTGATCTAGATACACAAACACAAAACGATTCAAAATCTTTCGCATGACATCATTAATGAAGGCCTGAAACACTGCTGGGGCATTAGCTAACCCAAAGGGAAGATGACATAAGCCGAAAAGGGTAGTGATTCTTGATAGTTATTTTATTGAGCCCACGATAGTCTATGCAAGGCCTAAGGTTACCATCTTTCTAAGTAACAAAAAAACAGTATTAGCTGGTGAAGCTGAGGGGCAAATGAAGCCAAACTTTAAAGCATCCTGAATATATTAATTCATGGTCTTACTTTCAGGGGCAGAGAGGAAATATAGATTATCTCTAGGAGGGAGTGTGCCAGGGAGAAGGTCAATAGCACATTTGTATGGTCTATGAGGCAGTAACTTGGTAGCATTTTGTTTGCTAAATACTCTCAAATCATAGTATTTACGGGGTATAGGTGTCAAATATAGTTGGCTATTCAAGGAACAAGCACTCACCTCTCCAACTGCTACCTGAATTTCTTTACTCCCAGC
>NW_015506510.1:3081-3405 GCF_001515645.1 Sinocyclocheilus grahami | reverse complement strand
TACACTTTGTAAAAAAATACTTTTTATAGAAACTATTTCTTAATGTGTACAACTTTTTAAATTAGCACAAAAACTACTTAGAATTGTTCAAATGTCATGCTAATTAAACAAATTTACCACAAAACAACCTCAGAACATGTCTTGCTACTTTACAGTATGTTAAAGCTTTTCAGCAATGTTTGCTTTGCAGACTTCTAAAATAGATTTGTGCATGCAACCCACTAAAATGTGTGGATATCTGCTGCAAACAGAGGCCTTATAATGCTGTGGCGTGCTACAAGCTCTCTTGTTTTCATGGGAATTTTATTTCTCAGGGTTGGGGAA
>NW_015506510.1:2263-3071 GCF_001515645.1 Sinocyclocheilus grahami | reverse complement strand
GAAAATATTTCAATTCCAGATGGTTTTCCATAATGTTTGAAAATGCAAGAGATGCTGTCGACCAGCCTTTCATTTAATCATACTACAGATTCCAGAGCGTGCACATGGGGGGAAAAAAGTCTGGTTTCTGCACATGGTTTGATTCCTGTTGTCCAGTCAATCGGGACGGTTCAGGATGCTTTAGCAGATGATAGATTAGAATGTTCATCAAATACTGTTGAAATGCAACAATGTTTAGATGTCATACAAGTTATGTGTAAAACTATGCACGCGCGGTTCATGTTTGGACTGGCATTGCATTTAACAGCAAAAACAAAACTGATATAAACAGGCTGTTTTGATACAAAATTATTTTCCACCACATGATGTCATGCTAGACAGGCCTGCAGGGCAGAGGATATGACACAGCCCGCAATTAAATTTTTGTTGAGACTAAATTACAAAGAGCACAGGGTGAAGTTGAGTTTATTGGAAATCCAAAACAAGCTCATGAAATCCGTCTGTGTCAGGTACAGAGAAAGAAACATGGTAGATGAAAGGATCATTTCTTCCCTCCTTGCAGCTGTTTCCTGAAGCATGTCAATCTCCTGAGGTTCTGTATGAGAGAAAAGACACAAAATTTACTCAACAACTGTAAGCAGTTCAGACTAGACTTTGACATTTCAGCAAAAAACATTTGCCGGTGCAAAACTTGCTGCCACATTACTGTAGGTGGTTGTCATTGCTATTTAGTTGCTAAAATGTTCTAAGTTGTTTCTGGGTGGTTATTTACTAGACCACTCCCAAGTTCGGTGATATTCTTATGTTA
>NW_015506510.1:0-806 GCF_001515645.1 Sinocyclocheilus grahami | reverse complement strand
TTTAAAAAAGCGGTCCACCACCACAAAACAACAGTGTTACCTACAGATACTGGCAAGCCAGTAATAAAATCAATGGATATTTGGGACTAGGGACACTGTGGGATGGGCATGGGGTGTAGGAGACCAGCAGAACACTGATTAGAAGACTTCTGTTGAGCACAGACTATGCAGGCCCGCACAAAAGATCCGACCTTTCTTGACATCTCTGGCCACCAAAACCATCTCTGAATAAAATCCAAAGTCCTCTTTACCCCTGAATGTCCCGCAAGAGGAAAAGTGTGGCCCCATTTAAGGACCTCAGATCTTGCTTCCTTGGGAACAAACATGCATCCTGTTGGAACCTCATCTGGGATGCATGTGCCACATTGTGCTTCACACACATTATCTTCAATGGACCGGCAAATAGGTGCCAGAATGCGGTGTCTGGGAATGATGAGTTCTGGGTAACGGTTCTTTTGGGATCAATCATACTAGGGTGACATGGCGTCGGCCTTAACATTCTTTGATCCAGGTGTGTAAGAAATCACAAAATTAAAACAGGTAAAAAAGAGGGCCCACCTAGCCTGCCGAAGGTTAAGGCACTTTGCTTGCTGTAGACAGGACAAGTTCTTGTGGTCTGTCCACACAGTGAAAGGATGCTTGGACCCCTCCAGCCAGTCCAGCGAATATGAGTGGGTGTACCCCTAGTATGAGCTGAAATGGGTGCTGCAATTGTGATTAAACCTCCTATAGAAATGGGCAAAGCCAAGAAATCTCTGTACCTGCTTCAGTGTTATGGGCTGGGGCCAGTTGGTGATGGCAGATAC
>NW_015506509.1:487986-497360 GCF_001515645.1 Sinocyclocheilus grahami | reverse complement strand
GCTAAATATCTGCTTTTGTGTTTTTAAAAGTAAAATATTTTCCTCACTCACATAAGTTCCTTTGGTTTTGTAAAACGAATATCCCGCTGACCATGTAAGTAAATCCATTGAACTGTTGACCTGTGGATGTTAGAAATGAGGCAGCAGTTTAGTTGTTTTCCCGATCTGAGAAATTGCTTCAGCACTTGGCCAGACCGAGAGCAAAACTGATTTACCCCTGCTGCTCGGACAATCCCTTAGGACCTTTAGGATGTAGAGCAGAACGGCAGTGCAAAAAAACATCAAAACGGTCTGTACCGTGTAAAATGTGAGAAATGTGTCGTGCATTTACAGAAAAAAAGGGAGCTTCTCTATGGAACCTCACGTGTGTCCCCATCCTATTTCATCTCAAAATAAGAAGGAAAAAATATTTTTGTTTTAAACATATTTGGTATAAAAATGAAGCTTATTATTAGTGTCATTAAGATTTTCATTATCTACATTTTTCATGCACTTTAATTTTAGCAGGTTAAGCTCATTGACAGTAATACAATAATGAAAAAAAATGTATTGGCCATACACAATTTTAATATTGAAATAAAAAAAAATACATTTCAATGCATAGTCATTTACAAATATTTACAAATGTACTTTACAATTCAAATGGTGTGTATACTATAAGCTTGTATAGCATTATTTTATATAATGATGCAATATGAGAAGGTATTTTTTCGGTAACATTGAGAATTCCACAATGCCACAAACCAAAAAAAGGCTTTGTTTTCTTTATGCAGAATATAATTTGTGGTGAAATTTGACCTTTATTTTTTGACAGATGCACCAATTAAGACAAGGTTTGTCTTTTAATCACAGTTGGCTCTCGTCTTCTGGTGGCTCAGGCTTTGGCCAAAACATCTTCACAGAAGGAATATTAAATTTGTCTGGATTCTCTCTTCTTCTTATCATGCTGTCCTAGCCAGCCCCATCATGCTCTCTTTGCTTGAGATGCAGCCCCCCCTCCCCCCCACAGAAATGGCTACACATCCTAATTTTTTCACACTTTAATTGAGTTATTGACACACAGGAAGAGACATCTTGCGACAGTGACATGCAGCAAGTATTCAGTCTGCTGTGGAAATTCACAGAAGCTGTTTGTCAACATAAGGTTTGCTATTAAAGCTGCTTTAAAAACATTGAACATTGCTTAGTATTACTGACCTTTTCACAAATTATAATAGTCAAACTTTGGCTGTTATTCATTGCAGCTACATAAATGTAGTGAATATGAATTAGAATTTAATTTTATGGTTAAATCAAAATATTAAACCAGCATGACCGATATACTCGGACTCGTATGTTATACTCACTAGAACACTTGTGACTGTCATGCCTGTGAGCTTCTAGCATGATTATGCCATGCTCCATGAATACCCCTGCAGAGCACATAAAAATCTGTTTTCTATAGCCTACATGTGACATTTCTCGCAACGCATGGATGCAGAATCTGTTTGACATCTGCCAGCAGCACTTATGTTCCAGTCTGATGGCTGTATTGTTCTCGCTGTCACATTCAGTGGTAACTTGGTGGCCCGAATCAAAAGACCCCCCCCACAATTCTCTGAGGCTACACTGTAAAAATGATCATAATTTGAATGGTAAAAAGCCCTATTCGGACGGTAATTGTTTTGCATGTGAACGTCTGTAAAAAAAAAAAAAAAATTACATGGCACATCAGTGCTCATTTTATCTCTCTAAATGATGGATGTCATTAAAAATGTGGAGATTAACGTTAGCAGAAATAACTTAATGCATCCTCTTAGCAGCTTCTTAACAGCTCCCACTCGCTGTGGTGGAGCAGTTATGAAATATTGATCTTGTATACTTTCCAGCATTTCAGTAATAAACATGCATGCAAATTACAGCAAAGTGCAACAGTTACTGTACGGTGTTTGGCAGTGGTCAGAAAGGATTTAAACAGTGAATTTTGAATCGATTTCTTCTTGTAAAATTAAAGGGTTACTCCACCCCAAAATGAAAATTTTGTCATTAATCACTTACCCCCCCATGTCGTTCCAAACCCGTAAAAGCTTTGTTCGTCTTCGGAACACAATTTAAGATATTTTGGATGAAAACCGGGAGGCTTGTGACTGACCCATTGACTGCCAAGTAAATAACACTGTCAAGGCCCAGAAAAGTATGAAAGGCACCGTCAAAATAGTCTTATCTGCCATCAGTGGTTCAATCTGAATTTTATGAAGCGACAAGAATACTTTTTGTACCCAAAGAAAACAAAAATAACTCCTTTATTCAATAATTAGTCTCCTCCGCGTCGCCGTAGCGGCATTTTGGAAAGTCTCCACTGAATGTAAACTGCATATACTGTTCTACTTGTCTGTCAGCCGCACCACACGGATACATTTTCTACGTTTATTTATGCTTTGATTTGAATGAAAACAGCGCGGCTGACACAGAACAGTATACACAGTTTGCGTTCAGTGGACACTCTCCAAAATGGCACTATGGCGACGCGGAGGAGACGAATTGTTGAATAAAGTCATTATTTTTGTTTTCTTTGTGTACAAAAAGTATTCTCATCACTTCATGAAATTCAGATTGAACCACTGATGGCAGATGGACTATTTTGACGGTGTCTTTCATACTTTTCTGGACCTTGACGGTGTAATTTACTTGGCAGTCAATGGGATAGTCACAAGCCTCCTGGTTTTCATCCAAAATATCTTAAATTGTGTTCCGAAGACGAACTAAGCTTTTACGGGTTTGGAACGACATGGGGGTATTTCCACGAGAGAAATGCATTTTGTGAATGGCTTTCTGTTGTGTCGTCCATTTTTGTGTCATGAGGATGAGCGTATGCACTCTCACTACCAGTTTCTTAATGAACAGGCTGCTGCACGCAGTTTTTTTTAAACGGAGAATCAGTTGCCTTATTGGTTAAAATCCCAAACTGTTTACTTAAATAATAAATTAAGAAATTACATTAAAATTAAAAGTAATCACTATTGTAATCTAAAATACTTTTCGGGTGTAACTGTAATTTGATTACCACTTATTTAAAATGTAATTATAACGAAATACAGTTACTCATATTTTGTATTTTAAATACGTAACGCCGTTACATGTATTTCGTTACTCCCCAGCCCTGTCAACAGATCATAGCTGATCCATGGTCCAAATGGACCAGGCCCCACAGTTCGGCACACGTTATTCGTGGATTAGTTGCAAAGAGTAACCATCATAGAATGATGCACATGTTTCTAAGTCTTGCCAGTTTAAACATTCAAAGGATTTTAAACCATTCAAACCCAGGAAGAGGCGTAAGAGAACTCAATTTGGTTTTCGAACGTAAACAGAAAGAAATCGGACGTGTATCATTATATTGGATCCATGCATTTAGTCTTAAAGTGTCAGCAGCCTATAAATACCTGCTGCTGTCTATGTCATTAATGTTAATCAAACAACAAAACACAGCTTTAACAAAGATTAATCTGTATTTAATTTACACATTGAACACTTTACGTAATTACATTTCTGTACCTGGATACTACTGTTAGGCCTTATTTTATTTCTAATTTGTGTATTTGTTCTTATTTAATCACTGACTGTTCACTTGTGAATGTTTAATAATGTTTCATTAATGATGTTTGAACTATTAGTTCAGTAGTTTTTGTTGCTTCGGCTTGTAGTTTTTTTTTTTACTGTGGTATGTTATATAAGTAATAAATGGAGAGCAAAGTTACATTGGTCATGCCAATGATCCTATAAGTGGCTCAAAAATGCAATATGATCTGAATCTTGAGTTTTGTGATCCGTTGCACCCCTAGATATACAGTATATTTCACATCTTCTGAATTAATTATCTTCCCTGATGTTCATCCACCCCCCACAGAAACACACGGATCATAAGACATGTGAACAGTGCTCATACAACAACTGCACCTATTAATAGAGACAGCTTCCCTTCCACAGAAAACAGATTACATTCATCATGATCTTAATTGCCTTGTGATGATTCAGGGGGAAAATGCAGCAAATTTAGTTTATGCGTTTATAAAGGCAATCAATTAGCATTTCAAACCTGTTGTTCGCCATGATGTTTTAACAGAAGCAGAGGGGAAGTTATTAATTGTAATATAGCACATTTCTCGACATGAAATGTGGTTCATTATGCAATTTCACATCACAAAGTTCTTTTTCAACCCGTGGGAATGATAATGGTGTCCTACTAATGGTATTTGGTAATTAAACAAGCAGATATGCAGATTTCTGTCTAATGGAGTTACCGTGGTAACCATTATCAGAATTAACCATCAGTGCATGTATGAATCAATTTAAACATTGATTTGTTTTTCAAGCAAATATCCGAGTTTGGTGGACTCCTGTGAACCTTTATGAATATGCAAGAGTCTGCATGCTCCCATTGCCTCCACAATAGACCAGCCTACTAATTTACCACAGTTCCGCTTAATGCATAATTGATATTCATGAGGTCTGTTCACGTTGCTTACCATTTTACTGAGGCTGCCAGGAGATATTATTTCCCTCCGCTCAGACAAACAGCCTGATGTGCGTTTGGGCTAAGCCCCATCACAATGTAATTAATCCCTGTGGGTCTGAGAATGAGTTTTAACGTCGTCTGATATGCCACGTAAAGGACACTATTGAGTTGTAGCAAGAATGAGGGTTATAATGTTTCTGTAAATAAAAGTCATAATTCATTAGCATTTAATTAGTTTTTTTGGTTAGCATTGCTTTCATATTGTGAAAATGGATGGTGACCGTGGGCAATGATAATGGCAAGCTCCAAATGATTATGACTTAATGATGACTTTTGAACTTTTCCTCATGCAAAGCTTTTGTATGTTTTTAGAGAGCTTGGTGTACAGTGCAAGAGTCCTAATATCTAGACCCAATTCATTTTAGTCCCACGTTGTTTTGACTAAGAACTTTAAAGTTTAAATTTGTGACTGGTGTTCCTATAGAAGGAAACACCCATTCATTTCATAGAAAAAGGCAGATTGGATGTTCTGCTAAATATCTGCTTTTGTGTTTTTAAAAGTAAAATATTTTCCTCACTCACATAAGTTCCTTTGGTTTTGTAAAACGAATATCCCGCTGACCATGTAAGTAAATCCATTGAACTGTTGACCTGTGGATGTTAGAAATGAGGCAGCAGTTTAGTTGTTTTCCCGATCTGAGAAATTGCTTCAGCACTTGGCCAGACCGAGAGCAAAACTGATTTACCCCTGCTGCTCGGACAATCCCTTAGGACCTTTAGGATGTAGAGCAGAACGGCAGTGCAAAAAAACATCAAAACGGTCTGTACCGTGTAAAATGTGAGATGTCGTGCATTTACAGAAAAAAAGGGAGCTTCTCTATGGAACCTCACGTGTGTCCCCATCCTATTTCATCTCAAAATAAGAAGGAAAAAATATTTTTGTTTTAAACATATTTGGTATAAAAATGAAGCTTATTATTAGTGTCATTAAGATTTTCATTATCTACATTTTTCATGCACTTTAATTTTAGCAGGTTAAGCTCATTGACAGTAATACAATAATGAAAAAAAAATTATTGGCCATACACAATTTTAATATTGAAATAAAAAAAATACATTTCAATGCATAGTCATTTACAAATATTTACAAATGTACTTTACAATTCAAATGGTGTGTATACTATAAGCTTGTATAGCATTATTTTATATAATGATGCAATATGAGAAGGTATTTTTTCGGTAACATTGAGAATTCCACAATGCCACAAACCAAAAAAAGGCTTTGTTTTCTTTATGCAGAATATAATTTGTGGTGAAATTTGACCTTTATTTTTTGACAGATGCACCAATTAAGACAAGGTTTGTCTTTTAATCACAGTTGGCTCTCGTCTTCTGGTGGCTCAGGCTTTGGCCAAAACATCTTCACAGAAGGAATATTAAATTTGTCTGGATTCTCTCTTCTTCTTATCATGCTGTCCTAGCCAGCCCCATCATGCTCTCTTTGCTTGAGATGCAGCCCCCCCTCCCCCCCACAGAAATGGCTACACATCCTAATTTTTTCACACTTTAATTGAGTTATTGACACACAGGAAGAGACATCTTGCGACAGTGACATGCAGCAAGTATTCAGTCTGCTGTGGAAATTCACAGAAGCTGTTTGTCAACATAAGGTTTGCTATTAAAGCTGCTTTAAAAACATTGAACATTGCTTAGTATTACTGACCTTTTCACAAATTATAATAGTCAAACTTTGGCTGTTATTCATTGCAGCTACATAAATGTAGTGAATATGAATTAGAATTTAATTTTATGGTTAAATCAAAATATTAAACCAGCATGACCGATATACTCGGACTCGTATGTTATACTCACTAGAACACTTGTGACTGTCATGCCTGTGAGCTTCTAGCATGATTATGCCATGCTCCATGAATACCCCTGCAGAGCACATAAAAATCTGTTTTCTATAGCCTACATGTGACATTTCTCGCAACGCATGGATGCAGAATCTGTTTGACATCTGCCAGCAGCACTTATGTTCCAGTCTGATGGCTGTATTGTTCTCGCTGTCACATTCAGTGGTAACTTGGTGGCCCGAATCAAAAGACCCCCCCCACAATTCTCTGAGGCTACACTGTAAAAATGATCGTAATTTGAATGGTAAAAAGCCCTATTCGGACGGTAATTGTTTTGCATGTGAACGTCTGTAAAAAAAAAAAAAAAATTAAATGGCACATCAGTGCTCATTTTATCTCTCTAAATGATGGATGTCATTAAAAATGTGGAGATTAACGTTAGCAGAAATAACTTAATGCATCCTCTTAGCAGCTTCTTAACAGCTCCCACTCGCTGTGGTGGAGCAGTTATGAAATATTGATCTTGTATACTTTCCAGCATTTCAGTAATAAACATGCATGCAAATTACAGCAAAGTGCAACAGTTACTGTACGGTGTTTGGCAGTGGTCAGAAAGGATTTAAACAGTGAATTTTGAATCGATTTCTTCTTGTAAAATTAAAGGGTTACTCCACCCCAAAATGAAAATTTTGTCATTAATCACTTACCCCCCATGTCGTTCCAAACCCGTAAAAGCTTTGTTCGTCTTCGGAACACAATTTAAGATATTTTGGATGAAAACCGGGAGGCTTGTGACTGACCCATTGACTGCCAAGTAAATAACACTGTCAAGGCCCAGAAAAGTATGAAAGGCACCGTCAAAATAGTCTTATCTGCCATCAGTGGTTCAATCTGAATTTTATGAAGCGACAAGAATACTTTTTGTACCCAAAGAAAACAAAAATAACGACTTTATTCAATAATTAGTCTCCTCCGCGTCGCCGTAGCGGCATTTTGGAAAGTCTCCACTGAATGTAAACTGCATATACTGTTCTACTTGTCTGTCAGCCGCACCACACGGATACATTTTCTACGTTTATTTATGCTTTGATTTGAATGAAAACAGCGCGGCTGACACAGAACAGTATACACAGTTTGCGTTCAGTGGACACTCTCCAAAATGGCACTATGGCGACGCGGAGGAGACGAATTGTTGAATAAAGTCATTATTTTTGTTTTCTTTGTGTACAAAAAGTATTCTCATCACTTCATGAAATTCAGATTGAACCACTGATGGCAGATGGACTATTTTGACGGTGTCTTTCATACTTTTCTGGACCTTGACGGTGTAATTTACTTGGCAGTCAATGGGATAGTCACAAGCCTCCTGGTTTTCATCCAAAATATCTTAAATTGTGTTCCGAAGACGAACTAAGCTTTTACGGGTTTGGAACGACATGGGGGTAAGTGATTAATGACAAAATTTTCATTTTGGGGTGGAGTAACCCTTTAAAGATGGGAATTCGGATGGCAATGGTGTTTGTCAAAAAACAGTAGGTAATTTGGCCGGGGATTTTTACGCGGATGGTTGGAAAAAAAACCAGACATTCTGGATTCGAACGGCAATAAAATCATCATCGAACCCCTGTAAATGTTGAAAATAGCTTATGTCCCCCCATGAGAAACAATTACCGTCCGTATTATTAAAAATGCTACTTTAAAAACCTTGTTTGTTTATTGGTTAGCAGTAAGTTTCCTTACAGTAAAAAAGCTGCAATAAATCTAACAGGACTATTTAAAGTAGTTTTACATTAAAGTACTGTATACTGTTAAAAAAAGAACATGTAATTTTATAATTTACAGTAAAAAAAAACTATAATTGACATTCCCAGAATTCTTATGTGAAACCTCACATTTGATGGTTTTTCATTGAAATAATTGCTTCCTCTTTTTTTCCTGTCTGTTATGAAAACTTTTGAAAATTCGTTTTTTTTTTTGTTGTTACATCTTATGTTGTTAAATTAAAATCATTTTGCATTGTTTTTGTGTCCTGTGTGTTACCTTGGTGGTGTTTTGTATTTGTATGACACTGTGCACCTTCTAAATATTAGTGTGTACAGATTTGAGTATTTCAGTAGGTTGGTATATTAACATTATATCAGTTAATGAAATATATGATTTACTGTCAATTTAAGATAAAAGCATAACCTACAATGTTTCTACCCAATTTTTTTTACAGTAAAGTTCTGGCAACCATAGCTGTGTTGTTGTTTTTTTTATAAACAGTGTACATTCACACAGCAGCAGAATATGTTTTGGGTGCTAAATATGGTCACATTTACACAGTTTGGTTAAAGCCTAATAATTGCAATTTGAGGATTCACAGCTGTTGTAAGAGTGAGTTTGGTTTGCTTGTGTTTTCTGTCATGTCATACAGTCTTGTGTCTTGTGTAAGTTGTCTTTTTGAATATGGGATTATATTCATATTGTTTACATTGAATATATTTTTTTCATTTAGCAGTCATGTGTGATTATAACACTGGCTATGATGTTAAGGAAATCTCAGGGGTAACATGGAGGCCTTATTGTATATCTGTTTGCAAGTATAATTAAGTATGGGGTTTGTGTTGCAAATCCATTTGCATAATTACATGTGTTGTAATTATGTGAGCACGTACTGTTCTGGTAAATTTCAGTTTCAAATGATTCAGCAGGCTGTAATATAGCGCTTGAATCATATGGATGCTTTTATGATTTAGTTATGGCTTTTTGTCATTTTTGCAGCTTGACAACCCTGGTCACCATCCATTTTCACTGTAAAGAAAACATTCTGCTGAGTGTTCCGCAGAAGAAAAGAAAGTCAAACAGAGATGCGCGTGTCTGGAACAACCTGAAGGTGATGGATAAAGTAGCTGCTTGTTTTTGTAGCTGTTGGGTGCAAATGTTTTGTTGTGGAATGCCATTTTATACACACACACACACACACACACACACACACACACACACACACACACACATATATATACACATACAGACTCGCACTC
>NW_015506509.1:470592-487895 GCF_001515645.1 Sinocyclocheilus grahami | reverse complement strand
ATATATATACACATTCAGACTCGCACTCCCTTGTTTTCAGAGCACCAGGTGTTGCATTAATCAGTATGTGTACAATCAGGCATAATCATTTCAATCAGACATCCCAGTGTTTACGCCATTTGTTTACGGTGTTTGTTTACTCTGATCATTTCATATGTTGCTCGGCTCTCACATAAAAAAGCCATTTAAAATCGTTTTCGATTTTTGATCACAAACATGTAAAGATACAGGATGACTATAAAACAGATAGTTCTCGCTAAAATATAATATAATTTAATGATTGTTTTTTGTTTTCATGCACCAATTGATAGTTTTCACGTGACGTCACACACTCATAGGAACGCCCACCTGGAGGGCAGAACGAAGCTTTGCTCCACTGACCGCCAGTTATTTTTACGCAGTTTGCATTAAGTAGTAACTGTAGTAAAACGCAGATATTAAAAGGTGAAATTCAGTAAACTCCTTATTGATGATGTATATTTTGTACAGGTAAGATTGAACCCAGAATATAAACACAATGTGCAAAGTTTCACATTAAATGGTTTCCCATAGAAAACCATTATAAGGAAAACACTGAACCATTAAGCGGATTGCATTCATATTCCGACCTCATCTGCTTGCCTGTGTAAACTATGCATGATCATTAATATAGTGATTACTGAATTTGATCTTTTAATTTGACTGTTTTAAATATATTAAGGCACTTTAAGTGTTTTTACAACGTTTGTCGCACTGTTTAATGATTGAAATATTGCCGCGGGTGCTTAATATGGATTGCAAATGGCCAAAACTTGCATTTTGTTCACATACCTTTGTTTTACTCTTTTGAGAGGTGATCTAAATATCTGCGGCTGTGAAACAGATGGAAAATTGATAGTTTTGTGCTGCAGTTCTATGGATGTTTTGCCCTCCAGGTCTTCGAGCTGGTCACGTGACTGAAAGCTATCAATATAACCATGGATTTCCTTGATTGACTGCAACAGTCAGTATCCCTTTAAGCATGGTAAAATCCCAGCAAAGCAGATGCTTCCCATGGCTTATTCCTTGAAAAACACAATCCAAGCAGCTTAAAATGGTTAATGGTCCAGAAGGGCGCAGGGTTACATTTCCACTCTGATGACTCTTAACTACTGACAAATGGCAGTGCCTTCCTGTTGTACTCTGTGCCAGCTTGAATGTTAGAACACTCCCAAGATATGTCTTTATACTCCAAGGTTCATGCTTGTAGCTTAACTTTTTAATTCTTTTGACACTTTTCAGACATGTGAACAGATTTTTTATCAGTTTTTAACAGCATGACTGGTAGAAGTTCACAATTTCTGGCTAAAATATGAAAAAGTGTGTGAAATACATTTGTTCTCAGTGCAAACTGCCAAAAACAGACAGATGCCAAGCCATCTGAAAGTTAAAATCAAACCCTCAAGTCATTCTCGCCCCATTTGGAGCATGTTTGGTAAGATGAATGGAAACACATACCCATATGTCATCGTATTAGAACAGAAGTCAGTGTTGGAACAAGATGTTGAAAGTGTTAATAAAAACAATGTATTTTTCCAAAGTTTACTTTGGTACTGTAGAGATATGTGCATATGTAAGATCACATTTTGTCCATGTTTTAGAGAAAATGTGCATTGATGGACAGGAGAAATGCTGATAACCCCGCCAGGCTCTGTTTCTGCCTCAGCAACACTGGCATTACTTTGGCCATTTGGTGACACGACATTGCAGCCCAGGAGCTAGGAGTGGATGTGCCAACATAATCATGACAAGATGCTTGCTTCATGGTCCTTTAACGCTTTCTTTCTCTCTGTCTCCTTCATAACTACCTATAATGCTTTTCTTGTTTTATCTCTTTTAAACAAACCCTGTAGGTTCCAAGAGGTTTTCACATCAATGCCAGAAAATAACAATTTTGTTTCTTCAAAGAACCATAAAGTAGATTTTAAACATTTACAGGACCTTTTTCTACTTAAAGAACGTTTTGTGGAATGGAAAGTTTCCATGAATGTTAAAGGTTCTTCATGAAACCACAGATGCCAATAAAGAACCTTTATTTTTAAGAGAAATGTCAGATTGTGATATTGTGTTGTTTACATAGTGCAAGTAGAGACTTTTGTCCAAGTATATGCTTGTAATCTCATTTATTTCTAGTTTCAAATAGAGAAAACAAAAGCTCAGATTTGCCAGTAGTTCTCAGTTTTCATCTTTTAAAGAACAACTTTGTCCCTAATGTTCCCTATAGGATAAATAAAAAAGACAGATAAGACAATTAGAGATGCACCGATTGCAATTTTCTTGGCCAATTCCGATTTCCGATGTTTTTGTTAGTGTGATCTGCCGATTCCAATTTTTTGCAGATTCCGATTTTCTTTCTAAGAACTATAATTAACAGCATATACAAACAAAAATCTACTTTTCTTCAACGCAAAGTTTTATTTTCATTAAAAAACACAAGTAAAAAGTCAGTAATAAAGTAAGCAGCACAAATAAATGCAATAGAATAAAGAGAGCTATGAAACGGGTTAAGTACGTTTTTATTCAGTTAAGAAATACGACAGAAATTAAAGTAATCAAATGTAAAATAACACATCCAGTGTTATTTTACATTTGATTACTTTAATTTCTGTAGTCTTCATTGTAAAAATTAAATACAGATTAATGCTTACCATTAAAGTTATAAAACGTATTCAGTCAAGAGCAGAAAATGATTTTCTTTCTTTTGTTCTTTGATTAACATGACAGACAGCAGCAGGAATATTGGACTGCGGTCCCTTTAAGAGTTTATCCAAGGACCCAATATACTGTTACACAACTCTTTCTCAACTATTTAACGTTCCAAAACTGATTATGTTTTAACTGGATACTCGCCAAAATGGGCATTTTGACATAATTTTTATGTATTTGAACGTTTTAGCGCAGTTAGCCACTCATTTGGGTATTTGTGGCTCACAATCTGTTTGAGACTAATCATGGTTTGTGCGCTCCACTAATATAGATCAGTGGTGGTGCGTGCGCGTTTAGTATAAACGCGAAACCTGCGGGAATTACTAAAATAATGCGCAATACAGGCACTATTTTACCCCAGCGAATGAGACGTATGTGAGAGAAGGGGTCGTCGGAGAGAAGAGAGCTAGAATGCGCAGCTGACGTTATTGCCTGTTTCGCTGGTAACAAAACGGATCGGCTCGAAATCAGAAAGAAGTGAAACTGACTGGCCGGTCACCGATCTGGGCCGATCATTAGAAAAATCGGCCGATTCCGATCCCTGGCCGATCGATCGGTGCATCTCTAAAGAAAATTGTTAACATTTTGAGACACTGCTCTTTTTCTTGAGAAAAATCGAACAAGCATGAGACTTGCACAAAAGTTTCCATTTGCTTTCTTTAAAACTCATTGCTGTCTAGGAACAGAAACAGTTTAGATACTACAGAGGTCATATTAGTGATTATTCTTTCCTGCAGGAACATCTGCAAACAAAAGTTAAAGATTTCAGTATAAACTCAAATATTTCTCATCACATTCTTCCAAGACCAGATGATCTGTGCTATGCTATTCACATTAATTTTATAAACCAGTTGTCTCCATTTGTATAGAATCTTAGGAAAAACATCTGAGACTAACTTGATATTTAAATGAAATATAACTGAAAAGACTTTCGAAATAGCTGAAGATTTTCCTCTGGGAGTAACTCTGTAACAATCCTGTCCATCTGTTTTAAATACATGTATGCAGACAGGTTCAGTTCGGTTGCATAGAAAGCACTCAGTGATGGTGTTCCTGTTCAGTTGAAGAGGGTCATTGTGTGAGTCTCATTTACTGCAGATTTCACCCAGACACACACATATGCACACAGCATTTCACTCTCACACTTTGAGACCGATTCTTTGTGACACAATCTTATCTCTTTTTCCCTCTCGCTTGCACTCGCTCTGCTCAACTGTGATGTCTCAAGCAGCCTCAGTCTGCCGGCAGTGCTCGCTCATCTGGAGGTCAGACACACGGCGGCGGCGGTGGTGGTGGTGGTGGTGGTGGTGGTGGTGGGGGGGGAGATCGGTCAGACAGAACAACACAGAGATCGTTCTGAGATCGGTCAACCCGAGCAGTAAGCCATGAACTGGTGCCGCAGGCTTTGAAGATCACATTGAAGAGCAGATCTAAGGCGAAGCGCACAGAGCACACGAGCTGTGGCAATATATGAATGTGGAGGAACTTCACATGAAATCCACAATCCACACTGTCACCGACTCTAGGTGCTTTGAAGAATGAACTAGATTTTTAGAGGAGTAAACTCACCATTTCTTTGCTCTGGTGTTGTAGGGTGTTCTGAGTGTTTTTAGAGTACTTCTACAGTATGTCATATCCTGGGTGTTGTTAGTGATTTGACTCGCTACTGTGATATTCTGGTGTCTAGTAGTGTTTTCAGATTGAGGTCTGTGAGCAGTGTTATCATTATCTAAAACCTAATGTTTTTTTTTGTAATTAAACTAAATCTGCAATAAAATATTGAATATTAAAACTTGGATTAGGTGAAAATATTTATAAATGCAGGTTAGAAATGTTGCCTTGCAACTAACTGAAATAAATATGGTTTGAAGAACAAAAATGACTAAAGCTAAAACTGAAATTTAACAAATAAAATGTAAAGTATCTAAAGCTGAATAGAAGAAACAAAAACTAATACAAATCGCCAAACACAACTAAATGACTAAAACTTACGCTGAAATTAAAAACTTAAAAATGAAAGCTCATTTAAAATGAATAAATAATAGTATAATATTTAAAAAACACTGTCAGTTTGTGCAATTATTTATTTATTTACAAAATACATTTTAGTTATAAAAAAACAAAGATAAGCTACATTATTATAAAATGTTAGTATTATTGCAGTATTATTTTTGCAACAAAAATATTTAGATTTATTTTTAAATGTTCACCTTCCTTGCTATTTACAGTATATATGTTTAAGAATAGCCTGTGTTGTTTCTAGAAAGTTTTTCTTTGTCACTGCGTCTTTTAGCTTGCACACTGGAACTTTTTTTTTTTTTATAGATTTAGAACTATAACAAATTTAAGATTCATATAAATAAATTTGAAATGAATTAAAAATGCTCTTTATAATACTTTATAGAAAAAAGACACTGTTTATTCATTAAATATTTTTCAATATATATTTTTCGGGTAATACTTTAATAATAAATGAAAATATTGCCTGTTGTTATGTTAAAAGCATTGCAGGACGAGAGATGCTGGAACCTTGCTCAGATGGAGGTTATTTGATTGGACTCCCAGCATTGCCTGCTCACAGCCTGAGGCAGTCCTGTTTCTCCTATAAGCGCTCTGTGAAAACTTGTGTACTGGGCTCTCCTTCCCAGCAGACTGCAGATGTAAACTGATGGGTTTCTGCAGAGAACACATGCTGTTGTCGTTCACGCTGCACTTGGTAAATAACGTGTTCTCAGAAAAGAAACACGCACGGCAGTGTATTCGCATGTAGTTGTCTGCTTGTCTACATGTGCTCTCAGATGCCCGCCACTATCCAAAGTGCTGAAAGAGACTATTGACAGCATTGTATATCGCAGCAGACAGATACGTGTTGCCAGGTAACCACACCTGACATTGAACTGAAGGTACGCTGTCATAAAACCTCATTCAGCGACTTCACTCTTCTCCTTTTATTAACTGTACCCAGGAGTCTGTGCTTTATCGTAAAAGTGTGGTCACCTTTTTAAGGCAAAATTTTGTGGTCGAAAGAAGCTCAATTGTCAATAGTGTAGTATTACATGAATCACCTCTCACAGAAGTCACTTTTAAACCAAGCAGATTTTGCTGGTCGACATGGCAAATTTACGTGACCAACTTGAACACAAGCAAAATCTGCATCTGCAACTTTCTTTGTGCAGATTCCTGTTTAAATGACTTTCGGCCCCAAAATTTCACCAAGCAAAGGTAAATGTGACTAAACCTTAACAGTATCATAACCATAAGTACTTTGTACTTTGATGCAAGCATTTTATATCAATTTTGACCCTCACGTCATTCCAAACCTCTATGGCTTTCTTTAACGACAAGTCAAGGCAAATTAGTTGTTGTGGTTAAAATAAAATAAAAAAGTCACTACAGCAAACGGTCTCCCCTCCACCATGTTTAAAGTTTATAGTCCGCCCAACTCAGAAACAAGGGTAAGAGTATTCTAGTAGTAAATACGACTTTAGAGGCCATTCATGTTATATTGTGAGTTATACATCTTGATGCACCAGGTTTGATTGTGCATTAGCGTGCATGAGAATTAACTATGGGCAAAATTACTTAAGAATACTTGAATGATACTTTTATGATCCTTGGTTTGTTGCTTTCTTTGTCCTGTTTTACAGAATTTCAATTACTGGGTGAAACGTGAGTAGGTTGCAGCATGTTTGGTTAACTTATGGAAAAGAAGTAAAGTTGCATCTTAAAGGTCCCATATTGTACACCTTTCTGGAGTTTTATTTTAGGTTTTGATGTCCTTAAGAATATATATTTGCGGTATAAGTATCAAAAACCATTTGCTGAGAACAGGTCGATTTTGGTCTGTCTAATTAATATTCATGAGCCTCTCTTCTGATTGGCCTGTTGTTTTCTGAGTGACGCACGGCCAGGCCAACCACAGGTAACTAGGGTCAGCGATGTCACAGCGCTAGCTGGAGGCAGCAAAGCAAAGGGGAAACTGGAGGCGGCCCATTTAAACCAGCGCAGGTTCGGCTTCATAAGGAGCTTAAAATATCATCTTGTTGTGATGTTGGGTGCCAGAATCGACGTAATACAGCCTCAAACTAGAAATTTGATTGCATATCGGCTGCCACTGCCAGACAAAAACCCGACGACAGCTGTGGTTAAACGCGATAAAACGAGCAGACTGGACAGAAACGATCGTCAAAAAGTTGCAGCGAACACTTCTTATCAGAAAAGGTTCAATAAAGTATTGTCTTTTGTTGTTATTGGCACATCTACAGATTTCTTGCCATATGTCTATGTTTCTTGCATCTCACGACTATGTCGTGTATGAAATAATGAATGTGTGCACGTGTGTAAAACAACAAACTGATGATTTATATGTAATAATTTGTAATTGTATATACATTGTTGTGATTAATTGTGGCTGGAACAATAATGTAGCTGTAAAAATAGCTAGAATTTTAAGCAGGCTGTGTGCAAATTTATATGGTAGTTAAATAGCCCCTAGACCTCAGTAATCGTGAAAAAAGCCAGGAAATTTCTGTTTTGACAAAATGGGACCTTTAAGAGTTTGATTAATCATTGTTTTTATATGTGGTACTGTAGTGTTGAATTATGGGATATGCATTAGGAGTGTAGTACCACATGGTGGCAGTGCTAATCCAAATCCTTTTCTGACACATTTCTGCTTTACACTAAGCTTTTCATGAACTTACTGGCCTGGCCTGAATTCAGTTAACTTACTACCTTAAAGCAGCACTATGTAAGTTTTGGCGCTCTAGCGGTTAATAAACAGAACTGCACACATCCTGCGGAAGAACATTCCAACCGGAGCTACTTCTCTAAGTTTATGTCTAAGGCGATTCACGCAGGTATGTGTTACTCCGCATTGGTGATGACCTGACCAGGCTGCAATAGTCCAAATATATAAGTACTTATTATAAGTGTACCGTAGTGATTCGGAATAAGACAAAAACGCGGTTTGGAAGACGAATTCATGATGTACTCGCCCATTATATACATACATTTTGCAAATTTTTAACACAGAAAAAGTTACATAGTGATGGTTCAAATTGAACACAAAACCCTTCAGCACATAGACTTCATTTTGATCTTATTGCAGGAAATACTTACCAACTTACAGTAATTTAGATCAGTTTATGCCTTTTTATGTTAAAGTGGAAAGGGAATCTTTAATTTCTTGTAAATTGAATTTCTTTACTATACTTGTCAGAGATTTATTCTGTTATTATTGAGCATGTGTGTCTGAACATCTCAGGCGCCATGCTGTTTGGCCTCTAAAAGGATGCTGCTGCATAACTTTTTCTTGTAGTTGTACTTTTTTTGACCTGCTTTTAATAGTGTGTGTGTGTGTGTGTGTGTGTGTGTGTGTGTGTGACAGGGGCTGTTACAGACTAATTAATCTCCTGGTGTCCTTCCCATATCAGCTGTTCACAAATTAACCAGAGTAAATAGTCCTGTTTCTACCTCCATGTGTCCCCACAGAGGACATCAAGAGAGAGAGAAAGAAAGAGAGAGGGAGTATGAGCAAGTCAAAATGGTATTATGTAAATTAAGTTTTAATTTATTAATTTTGGGGACAAGTATGTTCATCTAAAGGTCCTACCCAGGAAAAATGCCATAAAACTGTATCTTAAATGTGTATTTTTCTGTTACACATTGTCACATTTGGCTTGTTTTCAATTTTCCACCCTCAAATATTATAAAAATAGTTTTTCAATAATAAAGTAATAATAATAATAACAATTTATTAAAATATATTTATAAAATAACCATTGTGTGTGTATATGTATGTATGTATGTATGTATGTATATATATAGATATATATATATATTAGGCTATACACACACATATACATATATTTAAAGCTGCAGTCCGTAACTTTTGGCGCTCTAGCGGTTAATAAACAGAACTGCGTGCGTCTTGCTGAAGAACATTGTAGCCGGAGCTACTTCTCTCTGGTTATGTCTATGAGGAATTACGCAGGTACTGGGCTACTCCGCAGCGGTACCTACCCGAACCAGTCTAAAATAATCCGCATATAAACACATATTATAGGTGTACCGTAGTGATTCAGTACAAGCCAAAAACACGGTTTGGAAAATTGATTCATGGTGTACTCGATTATTATATACATTTTGAACAAAAAAAAGTTACGGACTGCAGCTTTAAGTATGTTTAACAGATTTTCCATTTTGCCACCTTTATTCATAAGCACAATGAAAAGAGGACAAGAAATAATAGCCACATTTGTACTAGGCCACATATATTTTACCTACTAATAGGTTCACATGAATCCTAAGTGAATGGTTATACCCACCCGATAAATGGGGCTCTCTGAAGTGATGTCCCTTTAAAAATGAATGGTCACCTTTAGAATTAGCTGTAGAAGAAGAGCTCTAATGGCTTTTGTCTCAGACAGTCTGACCCCATGACACGACATTTCAAAGTGATTATGAAATGTCCTGCACCGCAGACACTAGACGCCGTCCGTCTCTCAGATCAGGACACACAGCTACCCAACCTATAAAATAATCTCTTATTGAATTGACTTTGTCCCTTTGGGTCACTTTTGATTGTTTTAGACTTATTTTAAGTTTTTGACTTGGGGCTAGCTCATCTGGCACAGGGAATTGGGTGGTGCTATGCATTTTAAAAGTTTTGAAGAAATTTAGCATTGCATCACTTGCTCACCAATAGATCCTCTGCAGTGAATGGGTGCCATCAGAGTTCAAATAGCTGATAAAAACATCACAATAATCCACAAGTAATTCACATGACTCTAGTTCATCAATTAATATTTTGTGAAGCGAAAAGCTGTGTGTTTGTAAGTAACAAAGCCATCATTAAGATGTTTTTAACTTCAAAGAGTCCATAATATTGCTTTTTCCAGTGTAAAAGCCATTTTGTCTGAATCAGGAGAGAAATAAGCACAGATCAAGCGCCTTTTACAAGCAAAAACAGTTCAAAAAGTCCAAAACAATTATGTTGGTGGTTTTTGATTTGAGAGGGAATGGATTTTTCACTGGAGAAAGTGTTATTATGGATTATGGATTTTGCATAAAAGTGACTGTTTGAAGTTAAAATGTTTTAACGATGCATTTGTTAACTTGCACCCATTCACTGCAGAGGATCCATTGGTGAGCGAGTGATGTAATGCTAAATTGATCAAAATCTGTTCTGATGAACAAACAAACTCATCTGCATCTTGGATGACCAGTAGGTAAGTACATTTTCAGCAAATTTAAATTTTTGGGTGACCTATTCCCTTAATTGCTATTTTTCTTTTGGAGTTTTATGAGAAGCATTAAAGACTTAAATGAAACATAACTGGGATTAAAGTTTAATGAGCTATAAAAGAGTAATGGATTGTTACTATAGTAACGGTCATTCTACTATTAAATTAAAAATAATCATTGTTTAACAACTATGTCAACAACTAATTGTGAGAAAGCAAAACGAGCAAGCAAGAGATGTTTATTTACTCGCACTGAGCTCTCCAGCAGCTATGAGTGCATTGTGCTGTTGCCAATGTTTCCATACAGTAAACATTCATTTATCTGAGCCTGAGGTTACCAAAGGTTATATGTGTTTGTCTTTAAGATATCTGCCTGAGAAAATAATACAGCTGGTTCTCAATTAAGTTTTAATTGAAGAAGTTCTAGTACGTTTAGTCTGAGTTTATGCTGTAATGCTATTAAATTAATCAGTTGCACAGGACCAGTGGGAGTGTTTTATTACATTAGAGCATTTAAATTTTTTTCTGGTTAACCACTGTGCCTATATGTCCAGTACCCCCTTCCCCCTTTTTTTAAACGCATGCTGTATTATTATTGTCATGAATCCGGTCCATGAACTTCCATCCACTTGCCACCAGAGGTCGCCCTCCCATGATATTGGCTCTCACACCACACAGACTGTTATACATCACCCTGGACTACTTTTCCCATACTCCATTGCACTAATCACAAGCTCACCTGAAACCAATCACACACAGCTGCTACCAATAACACATACTATATAAATCAGTCTCACACCACCATTCAACGCTGAGTATTGTTCCACATTTATCGCTCACCTAGGGATAGCTACTTTACGTAGCCCTTCCAAGTTCATGAGTCTAGCCTTGTTCATAGTCTGTTTTCCCGTGTCTTGACCCTAGCCTGTTATCTCGTCCTGTCTGATTTCTGCCTGCCCTGAAGTTTATAGCCTGTCTTGGATTTACCCTTTGCCTTGCTGATTCGGACTGTGTTTGCACCTCGATTGGATTATTGCTTGTTTTGGATTCCTCTTTTGTCTTGCCCTCAATATACCTGTTTGCCATTGTCAGAACCTTGCCTGTTTTTATGACCACACCTTTAAATAAAAGCTTTGCAGATGGATCCGCACGTCTCTGTCGCCCTGTAACAATTATAGTGCATAATCATTTTTAAATGTTGAGATAAAAATCTGTATTTGATTATCATACAAACAGTGCAGAATCTTAAATATTTCAGAAGCTTTTTTTATAAATTGTTTTTAAACTTTTCAAAATCCTAAGTTTCTTTATTTTACTGTTGAAATTAGACTTGGAATAACAGATTTACAGTGTGACCCTACTAAACATAATTTTATATGTGTGAAAAGGCTAATTGTGCATTTAAAACCATTCAGTTTAATCACCGTTCTATATTAATGTGCTGCTTTTATTGACAAACACAGATAGAGAGAGAAATTGGAGATTGCACTGCGCACACACAAAAACATCCAGGAGCACAGAAACTTGTTGTCAGTGCTTCCCTGCGACTTTTATTAATAAAACAGCTTCGATACTGAATCGATACTGATACATTATATTTCTCAGCAACGAGGAGGTACAATCGCTGTTTGAAGTAACTAAACTCAGCTTCACTGTTTGTAGAGTGAGATGCAGAATCAAAAATATTTCTCCATCACTGCAACTGTCATCTCTCTCTCTCTCTCTCTCTCTCAAAACTTTGCGTCACTGGATATAGCTGTCGGTCATTTAACATTTCTATCGTAAAACAGTTGACTAATATTAAATGATTTGCATTATGCAAATTTCCATCTTACCTCGCTCTCTTTCAACGTTAATCTGATGAATACGTGCTGGAATTCACACTTTGCTTCTGTAAACAGTCAATTATTTTGACATTGACGAGTGCTGTTAGAACGCTGAGACAGACCAGCCAAAACGTAACTTGCACGCGCATCTGTAGACTAGTGAAATTCTCACACTTTAATAGTGTTTATAGCGCCTAACAGGCTGCGTGACTATGAGCATTGTTTACCTCAAAATGTTCGTCAGTATGCAGTTTTCCCTATTGCTCGCATGCCAGTAATTATCATTGACCCCTGCATTAGAGCTTTATATTCAGTGTTGAGCAGAATGCAGATTATATTAATGTTTTTATTTCCATTTGTACAAACTGTTTAATATGACCACAAAAAACACAATCACGTGACTTTAAGTGTATTTCATACTTACAGTAACTTGAATACACCTCTTGTTTTTAATGTCTGAATTAGACGTGCTGGAGTCATTTTTATTTGTGTGTGTGAAAATAAAATTCAATGTGTGTAAGAATCCTAAGCTGCTAATGGAGAAAAAACATTAAAAACCTTTATAATATATTTGAAAATTGTTTAAAATTATTAAATAAGATAAGTAGCCTCATATCTATTCAAAATGAAAGAATTGTATAATTATTTAATTATAATTGAGTGTCTGTGTGTGCATATATATATATATATATATATATACAAACACACACTGATCCACAAAATTGTTACAGTTAAATAATAATAATAAAAAAATAGTATGAAACGAACATGATGATATTTCCAGCACACTCTATTGACAACTCTTAATTCATATAACATGGTGAAATTGTATGTTATCGTACAACCAGTGTTGCACAAAAGGAAGGATTTTTATGATTTTTAAAATTAATCATGGTTAGATTTGGGTTTGGGCTGAAAAGATATTTACGACTTCTCATAAGACTGGGTTACATTTTAGTCTTTAAATAGTTTTTTCTTTTCATCTTTTCATTAATTGACTTTTCATCCTCTTGGACATCCATGTTATAGTCACTGACCCATATGTGTGTGTCTCAAAGTAAAGAAATCATTTAAAAGACAAGCACCTGCTCATAGCTGTGGATCTTCCATCTCAGGTAGTGAAAGGGAGGGAAGAGAGGAGGATGGGAAGCAGAGAAGGAGGGACACAATCTCACACATTGAGACAGAGGCACTAAACAAGTGTCCTCTGTCAAAGATAGACTGAGGAGAAGAGACCGTAGAGTAGAAGGTTAAGAGGCAAAACAGAAGAATGTCTCACAGGAAGAGGAGCTTCACTTTTGGAGCATATGGGGGGTAAGACAGACTACTGGGGATTTGTGAGGGGCGTGTGTGTGGCAAGGACAGATAATGATGGCTTTGAATTATCATTTGCCAGCCAAAATGTACTATTGTAGTTAATCTTCACTGGTGGCTACCTTCCTTTCATAGATGCAGATTTTAACGTGACGTCGAGTTTTTAAGATTTGCTTTGTTAAAATGAATGCTGTTTATGTATTTGACTTTTCATAGGTAGATTACCTAAAACTTGATTCATGCATTCAGTGATATCAGCGAACATGACATCTTCTAATCAATGTTCATGCCACGATACTGCTGAATGCTTGATTCTAATTGGTTGATGCATGTTTGAAGGTGCTGATTAATTTTCTGCATGGTTATGAAGTAGTTCCAGCTTTGTTGACTAAATTAGTTACATTTTGCTTTGCATTCTTGTTTTCAAACTAGTAAAAATGTTTTTGTGTAGTAAGTAGTTGTTTTCAAACTTTTTAGAACTACTGGTTTTTCAAGATGAAAACCGGATAACACATTATGTAGATGCACATGTGGTAAACATGTTATATGTGGAATAATTCAAACTAGGCTATTGAAAATTACTTGTTTTAGCTTTAATATATGTAAAATAATTCCTATATACAGTGGGTACGGAAAGTATTCAGACCCCCTTAAATTTTTCACTCTTTGTTATATTGCAGCCATTTGCTAAAATCATTTAAGTTAATTTTTTTTCCTCATTAATGTACACACAGCACCCCATATTGACAGAAAAACACAGAATTGTTGACATTTATGCAGATTTATTAAAAAAGAAAAACTGAAATAACACATGGTCCTAAGTATTCAGACCCTTTGCTCAGTATTTAGTAGAAACACCCTTTTGATCTAATACAGCCATGAGTCTTATTGGGAAAGATGCAACAAGTTTTTCACACCTGAATTTGGGGATCCTCTGCCATTCCTCCAAGTTGCAGTTAATTTTAGTGTCAATTCAGAAAGAGGTTTTGACTTGTCATCATGTATGGTTTCTATAACTGTCTAGAAACATAAAAAATAATTTTACTAACTGCATTTTTTTTATTTTAAAGTTTCTTTTATTCACAGAAATAAGATATCACGTATGCATGTCTGTTATACTTGCACATTTTGTCACTTGACTCTGTGTTGTTACGCCTACTCGGTTAAAACGGTCCAGTTGAACTGCCGACGGTTTGATGATGATATAAGATGATGTCATAGTTCGCTCAGATGTGTTTCTCCGACAAAAAGAGACAATGGAAACATGAGTCATGAAGCAATTTGTGACATTCCTCTTGTCTCCATTTCCTGAAACTGTTTTATGTGAAGTTTGAAGCACTTTTGTGTTGAAATAACAGATTATGGAAAAAGACCCCTGTAATGACATTGTGTATTGTGATACATCTGTTGCTCTTTGGCTTTTTACCCATATCGTCAGGTCTAACAGGTTTGTATTTTGGATTGCATAAGCAATCTGAAACTGGGTCTGTTTGATCCAGTGTGTTTACTGACAGATGCTCGTACAAACACACTGATCCCTCGTGTGGTGGTTTATAGGCCTTGTTTCCACATTCAGCGGCTGGGTTCTAATATTTACTCCTGAACTCATGTGGTATTTAGAGTGGTTTATTTATGTCATATAGTGTTTGATTTTTTTTTTATTAAAAAAATTACAATTGCATATGACAAATCTTGCAATGCATTGTGCACCTATATTTTATAATATAGTATTGTAATATTTTACAATACATTATATAATTTTGTAAAATTTTCTGAAGAAAATGTCAGGGATGTGTATGTGTATAAACCCTGTTTAATGATCTGAAGGAATAGTTCACCCAAAAATGAAAATTTGCTTGAAATTTACTCACCCTCAGGCCATCCAAGATGTTTCTTTTTTTGGAACAGATTTGGAAAAATTGTAGCATTACATCACTTGCAATTAATGATGGATTTGTTTCTTACAAACACACAGCTTTTCACGTCACAAACCGTTAGCTGATGGACTGGAGTGGTGTGGATTATTGTGATATTTTTATCAGCTGTTTGGACACCCATTCACTGCAGAGGATCCATTGGTGAGCAAGTGATGTAATGCTACATTTCTGACGAGGAAACAAACTTTTCTGCATCTTGAATCTATTCCATTAATATAATTTAGTTAATTATTACAAAGCTGCATGCTGCTGACGTGCACTTCTGCAATAAATCATTTAAGCATGACATTCCCTTTGATTAAATGATATGCATGTAATGTAATTAAAATGACATTTTAATTGATTCACAGCCCTACTTTATTATGTAAAATAAATTTGAAAGACTGTTAGCTCCAGCAGCTAATAAATGATCAAAGTCACTGTTTGTCCTTCTCCTCGAGGTTATGGAAATATTTGTTACTCTATGCTCTACCTGAAGTGTTAACTCATTTTGTTGACACAACAGCCACACTTTTCCCTCGCGCTCAGCAGAAGGTTGGAGGACACACTAGTGCTATGATTGACAATGGAGGTCTGACATTTACAGCAAAGGAAGTAGATGGAGATATTATGATGCTTCTGGCTGTAAAACAGTTACTTTCAGTCTCAGTTATTGTTGAAGGATTTGATCGAGGTTATTGATCATTGTTCAAAATACACGTGCAACACTTGGCTCAGTCACTCATGCTGCATGATGCATGTTGTTTTTAACCAAACAGGAGGGGTTTGTAGAACCTCCTTGTGGCAAGATACAAAATTATGTTAGCAAGGAAAATGGGGTGTCTTTTCCATGTGAAACTGCCATTGTGTTCTTCCATTGTATACAATAGCATTGTATATTTTGATATTCAGTTTTAAGAAAGGTCTTTTTCAGTACATATCTGAGAACTGAGCTGTTTTTAAACCAAGCCGAGTCATAGCATATTCTTAGAACAAAGCCGCAGCTGCTCTTCAGAGAACCGTTACAGAAGCTGCTTCTCTCATTAGCGTCTCAAAACCACAAATGCCCTCTGAATTCTAACTGTTGAGTTTTCCATCAAAATCAAACGAAATATTATGCATAAAATACAAAATAATAGGATGAGGGGTTTAAGGTTTTCCATACTACACACTGAGCGAGGATGGCGGAAATGTTTCAAGGGATTTTAGCGATGGCAATTGCTTGTATTAATTGATGATGTGCTCCAGTGGATCTTCATTATCTTATTGGCCCTCACCCTTCATTAACCTGATAGATTTGCTGAGTCATAATCACATCAAGTCAAGTGTTAAAGCGCATGAGGAGTTTGTCAGTGGTGTGTTGATTAGCCTTTAGCATTTAGTAGGCTCTGGGTGGAGACTGATTGTCAGAATGTGTTAAAAGCATGAAATCAATTAGCGCCCTTTTTGTGTAATGCTATAAGTGCTTACAGTTGTGTCAGTGTATATGCAAACTTTTAAAATGCCCGTGTTTTTGAACAATACCATATTTCTGTTCTCCACAGAGTGGACGAAACATTCTCCAGATCAAGACATATTTGGTAAGTCCTTCTCTTTCTTAAAGGTAGTTAAATTATTTAATTTATGCATTATTAAACAAACATTTTCTTAAAAACATTTGGAAACTGAAAATATTCTCCATTGATAAGCTGAACTTGGTAAATAATAACTGCCTTTCCAAATTGAAAGTCAAACTCCAAGTAATATTTTCCAACTTCTCCAAGTAGGAAGTTGGGGATTCCTACTTTCCAAGTTGAATGGAATGCAGCACACTTTATTTAATTGTCAAAGTGGCTCCAAGTGGGTATATATATATATATATATATATATATTTATATAATGTCTTTTTTTAGCTAAACATCCTTCTGTAAAACATGATAAATGTATACTTGAGAGGTGATATTGCATATTTAAAATACTTATTTTCAGAGAATATTTATCAAATAAAATTACTTACCAAATTGGCATTTTTTTATAATAAACTTAACATTTTGTTAGATTTATGCTACAAACAATAGTGCTACAAAATGCCAGTAAAGTTATGAAACATTTATTTATTTATTTGTTCATTTTTTAAAATTGGTATTGTATTGCTGAAGTAAATGTATCTTGTTTTAAGGATATTTTGATATTTTTAACTGAGAAAAAGGACACTGGAAAAATATAGTTAAATATTTAAAATATATATAGTATATAAAATATGTATTATTCAATTATACTTTTTAAATTAAATTATT
>NW_015506509.1:466624-470310 GCF_001515645.1 Sinocyclocheilus grahami | reverse complement strand
TATATATATATATATATATATATTATTCATATTTTTTCCAGTGTAGTGTATCGCAACCCCTTATTGCATTTCAGCTTTTGTGTCATATACATTTTCCCCCCATTGTACACAAGGCACAAAGTTTGTCATCACATTCCATAACGTTAAAGGTCACCTTAACTACTGTAATGTGTGTGAGCGGTTGTGAAGGGCAGGGTGGATACAGTTACCTCACAAATACGAGCAAACTCTCAGATATCTTTCACATCAGCCACCCCCGCCCTATACTACTGGTGCAAAGTTTTACGGCTGCTTGATTGACAGCGTTATTACTATGGAGGGAGCTGGTTATGTGTAAAGCTGGTTTATAATGGCTGTGAAGAGGATGTGTCTGGAGAGAAGATGGAACGTGAAGGGAGAGGGCGAATGCCGGAATGTAATTATGGCGGGACCTGGGTTTCACTCCACGTGTATCATCCCAGATGAGCGCTGCAGTGCATGCTAATGCGACGAGAGACCCAAGAGAAACAGCACACACGAAAAACTCTGTTTTAGCTATCTTTATACTATTCTTTTCCCTTTTTCCCTACAGTTGATTTCTCTGTTTTCCTCCTTTATATTCACCTCTCTGACTTCTCCCCTTTACGCTCTCTCTTTAGTTGCATAAAACATTAAGTAAACACATTAAGTACACTCTAAAAAAATGCTGGGTTGTTTCAACCCAACTTTGGGTCAAATATGGACTAACCCAACTTTTGGGTTAAAAATTTTATGTAAAAATTTAATCCAACGGTTGGGTTAGTCCATATTTGACCCAAAGTTGGGTTGAAACAACCCAGCATTTTTTAGAGTGTACCCTCATCCTGAGGCTTGTTGTCAGATAAACATCCACATTTAGTTGTACGTGTATTGGAAGACACAAAATACATTCTTTGAATATGAAAACACTAAATATGTATCTGTTTGTGCTTCAAGTTGTTGTTTGAATAGTATTACTGTTGAAAAGGAAAATTCACCCTCAAGTTGTTCCAAACCTATATGCTGTTGAACATGTTGCTGTTGAACACAAAATAAGATACTTTGAAGAATGCTATAGTAACCAAAAAGTTGACGGCAGCCAATGACTTCTATTGTATGGAAAGAATACTATGGAAGTCAATGGATACATCAACTGTTTCGTTACCAACGTTGTTCCTTTTTGTTAAGCAGAAGATAGAAACTCATAGAGGTTTGAATGAAACAAGCAGAGGGTGAGAAAATGATGGCGATTTTCATTTTGGGTGAACTATCCTTTTAAATGGCTGTATTTCGTTTTCCCATGTGTGATGCAGTAGTTCATTTTATTATATTTATATTATATGTTTTATAAATTTTTTTTTTAAATATAGTATTTACTAAACATTTGCTACATTTGAGAACAAAAAAATATTAATTATCACTTGAAGCCTGATTAAACTTTTCTTTGGAAATATAAAAGTATATAAAAAAAGAAAGCATTTTTTCTCAAAAGCAGTACTAACAGTGATAAATAGACTGTAAAAACAGGTTAAATGCATTTATAACCTTCATCGTTTGCCTTTTCAAGTGCTCTTTTGTTGTGCATGTTTGGAATTTCGCTGCAAGAGTCACTTTGTGTCCGAACACTTCCTCTATATACGCCCACTGCCGCTGTCACAGCCTGTGCTGTTTGAAGACACAATGCTTTTATGATTAGACCTATTCAAATCAGTATTACGCATCAGCCTGGTATTCTCTTCTGCATGGCATGAATGTCTCTACTGTGACAGTTGCCGAGACATGGCCCGTGTAGGCTTTTCTAAGCTGGTCTTCATCTTGTAGGCCTGAGAAAATTGTTAAGACCGCTCTCAGATTGATAAGAAACAGGCTGTAAAAGGACATATGGAGGCGATAGTAAAAGCTGAGCACTGGATGGGGCGTCCCCACGTCCTTTCTCATGGGACAAGCATGTGCTTGGGATAAAAGATGCCAGGGACAACAGGGACGCTTTTAAGTGATGCTGTGGATGCAGTGTAGATACTACTCTGAAAGGACAGTATTAATAATATGGTGCTTTTATTTGTACCATTGTACTGAATGATTGCCATGTTTATAGGCATTTATATGGTACACCAATGTACTTGGTACAATGGATCATGTACCATACATACCCCAAAATCGTTGATAGTACCATTGTACATTGTCCAAAAAACATGGAAAATTTATTTTATTTTGGCCTGTCAAGTGATTAATTGCATACAAAATAAAAGTTTGTGTTTACATGTGTGTCAAGTCAAGTCAAGTCACCTTTATTTATATAGCGCTTTTAACAATACAGATTGTGTCAAAGCAACTGAACAGCATTAATTAGGAAAATAGTGTCAATAATGCAAAGTGACAATAGTAAACACTCATTTTTCAGTTAAAGACAGTTCATGTGTGTGTGTATTGTATATTTATTATGTTTATATAAATACACACACATACATGTATATATTTTAAAAATATTTATATGCATATTTATTTATATAGAATTTATAATATATTTGCATATTTTATATATAAATATAACATGTTTTTCTTAAATGTTCTTTGTAATTAACTACCATATCTGTTAATTGGTCAAGCAGACGTGGTTATTGGTCAACGCAATAGTCTCAGAATGGTTAAATGCTGTCTGATGAATTTCCTGGCCTAAATATGTAAAAACCAAATGTGTGTCTATTTGCATGTAAGTTGTTGTTTTAATAGTCTTACCATTGCTCATAATATTTAACAAACACCTGCCCTAAAGTATTGAACTTCATATTAAACTTGGTCTGTCACTAATAATAATGCCACTTTTTGTACTGTAAGTGGACATTTTGATCAATTTAAGTGGTTTTCCATTAAATACTAAATAATTCATCTTATTATCATAGGATATGGAAAGCAGTGCTTTGTTTTTAGTTTGTTTGGACTGTTGTTTACCCAGATTGGATAAGGACACTGGTCTAGTGAGGACAGCAGTGGTCTTTGGGGGACGTTAGTAAGCTATGCCTCATAGCGACGTCATTTAAGTCATCTAATTTGACAGGATAAGTAAACCCCCAGAGATCTGTGCTTTCGCAGTGTGCTCCAGTATGAAAGAGATTATTAAAATGCTTGTGTATGGTGCCATTGAAAATTGCTCTGTAGTGGTGTGCAGCTCTGGAAAACATATTTCTTCTTACCTGGAGTCTGGAAAGAGTAGACTGGAACTTTATTTGGGTGTTGTTTAGAATGGAACAGATTGATTACATTTCAATTTCTCAAATTGAAAACATGGGAATTGGTTAGATGGATGAGAAAATGTTGTTCATCTAGAATTGGAATTAATGAGTTATGTTGCAAATGCATGAAATTTTTGCTTCCTCTATCATTACTCTGAATCGTGCATTAGACACAATTCTCAATGTGTAATTATGAGATATGAACTCATTTAGTATCTGTAAATGATGTCTTCACACTGGATTCAGTTTATTTTGCTGGTGTTTGACATGAAGAGCTAGAGGTTTGGGTCTGTGTGATTGTGATATAGCCTGAAGAGGGCAAACGGAGGTTGTGAATCACCACACAGCAAGCTCAGCTCAGCTCAACATGACAACAGGTGCTTGAGCAGCAGTGATTGGGCCCTTCAGGATGTTGCCCTTCATTTCACCCTGGAAGCTCTATTAAATGTGTTGTCCCCC
>NW_015506509.1:445280-466570 GCF_001515645.1 Sinocyclocheilus grahami | reverse complement strand
CCCCCCACACTGTTTTTTTCACCCTGTTTTTCCCCCCTGTCTGTCTGTGTTTGTTCAACTTTCTTTTTAATTCTTGGTCGTTCCATTGATTTCTGTGGAAGACTTCATTATTAGTGTTTTGCTAAACAAATAAAGAAACAAACTAAACAAAGGACTGAATCTGTTATCAAATTATTAATATAATATAATTATAATATAATAAAATAAAATAAAAATGAATATGAAATTGATAAATAAATGTACTTAGCATACTACAAATATAAATGTATAATTTTTGACTCACAAATTAAAAAATGTGTCCTTACTTTCATTTTTGGTAGCCATATTGCCATCACATTATAAACTACCTAGTGCCATTTTTTTTTTAAACTCAACTGGCAAATAGATAGAGAAAAGCATTTGGGAGACTATAATTTTTTATAATTAAAATGTATTATTATTTTGATATTTGTTATTTTTATGTGATTTTTCAAAATTTAACTATTTTTAAATACAGTCATGGCCAAAAAAAATCGGCACCCTTGGTAAATATGATCAAAGAAGGCTGTGAAAAATATCTGCATTGTTAATCCTTTTGATCATTTATTAAAACGATTCACAAAAACCTTTCATTGGATAATAAGAATTTAAAATGGGGGGAAATATCATTATGAAATAAATGTTTTTCTCAAATACACGTTGGACACAATTATTGGCACCCCTAGAAATTATTATGAGTAAAATATCTCTGAAGTATATTCCCATTCATATTCATAATTTTTAGCACTCCAGGGTGATTATGAACATGAAATTATCCAGCCATGGCTTCCTGTTTCACAGGAATATAAATAGGAGGGAAAACAAAGCCCAAATTCCCTTAATCATCCATCACAATGAGAAAAACCAAATAATATATTTCTGATGTGCAGCAAAAGATAATTGAGCTTCACAAATTAGTGAAGTGGCTTTAAGAAAAGAGCTAGAGCAGTGAAAATTCCCATTTCCACCATCAGGGCAATAATTAAGAATTTCCAATCAACAGAAAATGTTGCGAATCTGCCTGGAAGAGGACGTGTGTCTATATCGTACTAATGCACGGTGAGGAGGAGAGTTTGAGTGGCTAAAGACTCTCAAAGGACCACAACTGGAGAATTGCAGAAAATAGTTGAGTCTCGGGGTCAGAAAACCTTAAAAACAATTTTTGTCAAACAGCACCTACATCACCACATGTTGTTTTGGAGGGTTTCAAGAAAAATTCTCCTAGCTCATCCAAAAACAAACTCCAGCATATTCAGTTATCAGACACGACTGGAACTTCAAATGGGACTGGCTTCTATGGTCAGATGAAAATAAAAAATTAGCTTTTTAGCAGCAAACACTCAAGATGGGTTTGGGGCACACAGGGATAAAAAGTACCCCATGACAGCTTCTGTACCTTTTTTTCTGAGAGTGTACAATGAAATATACTGCTGTATTTTTGATGTTGTAGGCCTATATTTCTGCTGGAGGTCCTGGACATCTTGTTTAGACACATGGCATCATGGATTCTATCAAATACCAAAAGATAAAAAATCAATAATTGACTGACTCTGTTAGAAATCTTATAATGGACCATGTTTGGATCTTCCAACCGTACAATAATCCAAACACAAACTTCAAAAATAACACAAAAATGGGTCACTGAGCACAAAACCAAGCTTCTGCTATGGCCATTCCAGTCCTCTGATGGAGGTCCTGGACATCTTGTTTAGACACATGGCATCATGGATTCTATCAAATACCAAAAGATAAAAAATCAATAATTGACTGACTCTGTTAGAAATCTTATAATGGACCATGTTTGGATCTTCCAACCGTACAATAATCCAAACACAAACTTCAAAAATAACACAAAAATGGGTCACTGAGCACAAAACCAAGCTTCTGCTATGGCCATTCCAGTTCCCTGACCTGAACCCTTTAGAAAATGAGTGTGGTGAACTGAAGAGGAGAAGCACCATCATGGAGCTGGGAATCTGAAGGGTCTGGAGAGATTCTGGATGAAGGAATGGTCTCTGATCTCTTGTCAGTTGTTCTTTAACCTCATCAGGCATTATAGGAGAAAATTTAGAGCTGTTAAACTGGCAAATGGAGGTTTAAAAAAGTATTGAATAAAAGGGTGCCGTTAATTGTGGCCAATGTGTATTAGAGAAAAACATTTATGCCATAATGATATTTCCCCCCATTTGAAATTCTTATTATCCAATGAAAGGTTAGATTTTTGTGAATTTTTGTAAATAAAAGATCAAAAGGATTAACAATGCAGATTAATTTTCACAGCCGCCTTTGATCATATTTACCAAGGGTGCCGATATTTTTGGCCGTGACTGTATGTATATCATATACTGTATCTTTCTGTCTATATATCTATCTGTTTATATATCTGTCTGTACACCCCTATTATAATGTAATTTTCCAAACGCAATGTTCATTCGGTGTAAAACTAGTCAGGTGAGAAAACTGATTTTGTGGAGGATGAGCGTCTCCACCCACCGTTGTTACCTGATAGCCCAATCTGTGTTAAACTGAAAGGAAATATTTTATTGACTGTTTTAGTGTATTGTTACTTTAGTCTGTTGATCGTTTTTCTTGTTTGAAAAATTCTTCTTATGAAAATGGATGTAGCAAAAGATACGGATTAGCAGCATTTGCTAGATGGATTTTTTTTTTAGTCAGAGAGTGATTGAGAGATGGGAGGTTTGAATGGCTGTTTGAAAATAGACCTGAATTCTGTCAGTTTTATTTTGGAAATAATTCCCATGACACCAGAGTGTGTCACCAGAGTGTTGGTGTGGAGTCAGAGTTGGTATCGTGTTTCTAAGATCAGACAGTTTGTTTTGAAGCATTGTTGTCAGTGAATATTCATTTCATCCATGTATACAGAGAAAACACTGTCAAGATATCTGAAAGCAGACAAATATAACACGTTTTACAGAATATTTTTTCTATTTATCATTCCATTTATTTGCCTATTTGCATAAATTAATTATTCAAACACATTTTGTATGATATTAATGTGTGTGTATTGTGCAAAACTTGCCTCAGCAGTTGCAAAGAAGTTCTGTTTCATTTTGAGCATGCTGCTATGCAGTTGCTAGGGTGTTCTGGGTGGGTGCTAGGAAGTTGCTAGGCGGTTGTTGTTCACTGTTGGTGGGCTGTTTTGACATAGGTCAAATATCTATATACTAGATTGCTCAGGTCCATTTTTGATTGATCCAGTATAACTGGATGTTTCTCATGACATGACAAAAGGAGAACAACACCCAGCTCTTTTATTCCCATGGTCAGTTATTTTAGCCCTTGGGGCTGCTTTTGTTTGTTAACTTGAAATCCGTCCTGAACCCTCCTGCTGTGGGCAAAGTAAAGACCATTTATGGAGAAAATACTTGAAAACTGGTTTGACTTCTTCACTTCCCCAAGAGCCGGGAGTGAATCTTCAACTGTCTAATAAACACAAGGAACTCAACAATCAGGTGGACGTCTCAGACCTGAGTCTCTGTCTACTTGAGTGTGGACAGAAAAGCTTGAGAGTAGAGGCCTGCTTCGTTTGAGGCTGTCCATTTGCTTGGAGCTGCTGAGAAGCATGTTGGGGAACTCCGTAAATGGGAATGGCAGAAAGCTGAGCCTTTCTGTGGTTGTTCTACAGAAAGTCAACCATCTTTGGTGAGATACAAAGTTGTGTGCAAGAACTTTAAATGTTGTGGGGTTATCATCCCAAAAGAACATTTTATAGGGAAGAGATTTTTTTATAGCTTAGATTTCTCAATTATGTTTCATTTAACTTTCTAATATAAGCACCGTTTTATAATGTAGGTGATATTTCTTTGTAAGTGAGGTGTAAGGACTGAAGGGAACTCTGTGGCGACAGTGTCTTTGTGAGGGATGTTCCCATCTGAGATCCTTCAACTCAGTATGCCTGCAGCTGTGGGAATGGTTTGGGATTGGCAGCAAGTCCGTTTGAGGTAGTTTAGAGGGATGAGTGGGCTAATTGTAGGCTTGACAGATAACATCCTTTTAAAACTACATAAGAGGCTTGAATTACACACACACACACACACACACACACACACACACACACACACACACAGACAGGGAATGTTCAAAACAAGTTAAGCTCTATTGACAGTATCCGTGACATGCTGTCAGAATCCGTGACATTTGACTTGTAAGAAGTTGTATTGTACTGCATTTACATTGGAAATCAATAGGACAAGGCATTTTAAAAACAAAAAAGTGAAGATAATATTTTCTATATTCTATAGTGCCTATATTAATTCACCCTTATAAATGTGTTATTTGAGCTGTTAAGTTGCCTAAATCATTCTTTTAGGTAGATGAACTTCATGTCACTTCAGACCTGTAACTTTTTTTCTGACAGATCATGACTGGATCTGAGAACTGAATCAACATATTAGTTTAAAAGGTTAGATTCAAAAGAAGGATTTGTTCCTGAATCTTCTAAGATTTTGAGTTGGATGTAATTTTATGGCACTAATGATGCTTTTGCTTTTGAGTCCCCAATCAGGGTAATTGCATGGAAAACTCTGCATCTCTTTTTTTAATTTCATTTTCATTTCATTTCATTTCTCAATAACAATCAGCAATGCAACGCTTGAATACCTCAGTCCCCATTCAGGGTTAACTGCAAGGTAAACAGTGACCAGTACAACTCTCCAATATCTCCTTTTGTGTTCTACAGATGAAAGAAAGCTTTAATTTAATTTAATTTAATTTAATTTTTCATATCCTTTTGTGTTCTACAGACGAAAGTTATATAGGTTTGTATCGGCATGATGAGCGAGTAAATTAATTGTCAGATTTGGGTGAACTGTTCCTTTTATCAGCAGAATGTATCAGTGGCTTTGGGGAAAGAGAAATGCTGGCATGAGAAAGGACAATTGGAAAAATGTCAAAACAGGTCTGATAAAGGGATGCAGAAACCTCAAACTGGTTTAGAAGTAATAGATTTTGGGCTGATAACCCTAAAAAAAAGGCGAGAGAGGAGTGAGTCATAAAATGGTGTGAGAAGCCAGGGGGAGGGAAAGAAACAGAAAGAGTTAGGAGAATGAGAAAGAGAGAGAGAGAGAGGGAGGGAGCGATAGGAAAACGAGAGCTCTTTCTATCACCTGCCCATTTGGTTTAGAGCTGCAGAACAGATTGCTCAGCGCTGATTTGTCATCTGTGCATGCATACAAGTAAGTAATGTGTCTCTCTCTATTTCTCTCTATCACTCCATCATAAGATCGTCGGTCTTCTGATGGTGTGGAGCTCAGGAGGTCGTAGTGGGAGGCAGTCAGCTGAAGAGGTGTCAGACAGTTTTAGTTGAGCAGATTGTGATGAAGACGAGTGAGCCGTGTGTGGGCTTGTTTTGGGGGCATGGTGTTGTTTTTTGGTAGCGATTCACCGATACCATTTTTTGGTGACTGTGTGTAGTGGTTTCTTGCAAATGTTGGTTAAAGATATTTGTGATTTAGATTTGAGTGTGTTTAGTGTGTTAACCCCACTATTAATAACATCAAATGGATGCCATATCTGCACGAGAAATGTTATCTGCATCTTTAGTTTTTGCATGTACACTTGTTTTAATAAATCATCTTGATTTCACTTGTGGTTTTCTCAGAGAGTTTTGTTGTGTTTTGTGTATTTTTGCAAATTGCAGAGAAATTAACGTACAGCATTTGTCAGGTAATCTATTTATCTATATTATGTTTAACCGTGATTTTCTCTTAAAGCACACTCTGTTCTGTAGTTCTTTGCTAGTGTCAGATAGCTTATTGCTAATTCATGTAAACACAGTCAAATTAATTTGTATTAGCAGGTGCACCTGACAGACCCAGGGAGCAGCGCTGCTTTGCATTTTCTGTATGAATCTTGCTACTCTTTCTGCCTCCAGGTTTCCTAACCATTGCCCAATGTGGATCTTAAAGGGGTCATATTATACATCTTAAAATAATTCTAGTTTCTATATTAGTGTTCTTCTTGCTGAATTGATAAGAGCCTACCGTTAACAAAATGCTAAGTTTATGGGTTTGATTTTTAGCAGTCAGAAGGTCAAAGACGGCAGAAGGTCTGGGAACCTTGGCCACTTTGAATAGCCAAGGACTGCCCAGGAGACTGTATGACTGACAGGTTAAGCAACCAATTATGTTTTGATTTATCCTTAAATTGGATGAAAGTGTCTGCCAGATACAAAAAAATTATTTTACCCCGAAAAGTTTGGTGTCAGTAAGATTTTTAATGTTTTTGAAAAAAGTATGATTTATTTAATAATAAAAAAAGTTGTATTGTGAAATAATATTATGGTTTAAAATAGCTGTTTTCTGTTTTAATATATTTTAAAAAGTAATTTATTCCTGTTATGGCAAAGCTGAAGTTTTTGCTACTGTGCCTTTAAGAATTTATTGTAAATGCACTCTCTTATGATTTGTTCACCTCTTCAAGTTTGAACACTTATGGGTTGCAGATTTACTATCAGAGACATCAATGTGCTTTGAAAGATTATACAGAGTTGTAGGTGCTACACACAGACAGGAATAGCACAGTGTAGGTGAACTTTTGTGAGGGAATCAAAATGGATCAGAAAATGCAAGATTTGTAGCGTAAATACTTTTAGAGCTGTCTGGTGTAATGTTTGTCTTCAAATAAATGCAAATACCCACACTCATCGTCTCTATGGAAATGTCACTGGCATTGTGTGTGTTGTATCAGCCTCTTGTGCCACATCTCAGTCAAGCATGGCTTATGTGCTGTGACAAATCAGCAGCTTGTACCACTGTCAGAACTCCCCGACGACTTCAGGGGCTTTTCAGCACATAACTTGCCGTCAGGCTAATGAAATGAGTCATCTCTGGCGATCCAAAGAGTTAAAGATCTAACACAACACTGCTGCGCCTTTGGTGACAGGACATGTTGTTGGCATCTGACATCCCTTTTAAGATGTGTCTCAGCCACTTGTACCTGAAATGGCTTTTCGTCCTGCTGTCTAGGGTGACCTCAGATTCATTTGGTTTTTAACAGTATGCAAATAGTCATTAGTTAGTCAGTAGTCATTAGTTCCTCCTCAAAAGTGCTCATTTTAGCAGAAGGGGAACTTGCAAACATGACTTTGTTTCCCAACAGGCCGTTTTTGAAAAAAACCTGGCCACTTTGACTCCTGGAAATGGTGAAAGTCAGCCAATAACATTTGAGCTTGCTGTTTTGAGATTTTCTTTTGCCATTTTTGCGTGCAGTATCCAACAGACAGTGCCTGAATGATCTGTGGGCTTGACATCTGAAGGTGCATTCAATCCGACAGTGAATAAATCGCTGAAGGTCACCCTCCAGAGGGTCAGCTCTCATTGAAAATGCTTTTCTGTGCTTATAAGCCGTTTATTTCAGCTATGTTTGACCAAACATCACTATATAAGTCACTATATAACATTCATGGTCCTGTTAACTGTAGGGCCAACTCATGCAAAATTCAGTGTAATAATAAAATAATAATCTGGTTTCAGTCAAGATGAATAGATCATTGTCAACTCGTAAAATAAAGCACTAAAAACCGCTACGTGCCTTCAGAAAGACATTCATATGCATCCAGACTGGCATGGAGGAACAGATTGGGTGCCAAATAGCAGGGGAGTTTTAATTGATTTAGGATCGGCTGTTAAAAGCGTTGCGAGTTGAGAGCAGTCTATGTTATGTGAAATAATGTGTTTGAACTGAGGCGCTGGTTTGAGTCAAATTATAGGCCAGTGGAGGGAGGGAACAAAAACTGAGGGCTTGATTCTACTCCATGCGGTGTGTCATTGAGCCGTAATGTTTCTCAGCCTGCATTCTCACACACACACACACACACACACACACACACACACACATGTGGTTCTTTCAGCATCTTGCATATTAACTAATCAATTCCTTCTCAGCTGGAGCAGTCAATGACGCCGAGCATTTCTAATTTGATCTTCAGACAAACACTTGTAAAAAATGTGCTAATGTGAATGATCTGATTGCTTTGAGTTGTTAATATCCTGGTTTAGTTCTGAGGATTTTTGTTTGTCCACAGGAAACATGATGGCAGAATCCCGCGAATATCTGACCCGCTAGAACGTCCTGGTCTGGTCAAGTCCTTTTTGCCATCACCTGCTCTGACTCTTCTAAAGGTTTGGCAGGTTTTAACATTTCACTCCTTTTTCCTCTAATCATGTTATATTCCAGAGTCTTAGGTCCAGTTGGAGATGTGGTAGGAATATCAACTGCCTTCTCTCATTTATTTCTTCCTGCTGTTCACTTGTCTTTTCCTTTTTCCTGTGACAACCATCTATTACAAATAGATGAGCTGCTTCTTTTTGTGTGTGCGTATTACATATCATTTTTTATAATTTTATAATTTAGTTGAGTTCTGTGGAAGACTGGATTATTGGAGTGGCACAAAAATAAATAAATAAAAGAATGAAATTATTAATTTAAAATGAATACCTTTATAAAGTTTAGGGTCAGTAATGTTACAAAATAATGTTACAAAAGATTTCAGTTTCAAATAAATGCTGTTCCTTTGATCTTTCTGTTTATCAAACAATCCTATATATATAAAATATAAAAAATTATTAAGCAGCACAAATGTTTTCAACATTGATAATATGAAGTGTTTCTTTAGCATCAAATCGGCATATTGAATGATTTCTGAAGAATCATCTGACAGTGAAGACTGAAGTAATAATGCTGAAAATTCAGCTTTGCATCACAGGAATAAATAACATTTTAAAATATATTTCAAAAGAAAACAGTTATTTTAAAGTGCAAAAATATTTTACAATTGTCGGGTGAATGCAGGAAGACAGATGAAGACGATGAATTACATTACAAAACACAAAGTTTAATAATACTATTCCAACAAGCAGGCAAACAGGCAGAAGCAAAACACCCTTAACGCAACAGTGACCGGACCCAGAATGAAAGGAAGGTACAACTTAAGTAGTCGGTGTGTTCCAAATGGGATATATTGCCCTCCGAAGGGCACTTTGGAGTGAAAACAATCATGGCCACCATATTGAAGGGTCGTTCCAAACCGAAGTGCTCAAAACTGGCCACTTCAAAGAGCCCTTCGGAATGAAGGATTTCGAAGGGTACAACTGATAGACACTTCGGGCTCCCATGATCCTTTGCGCAGATTCTTTGCATGATGACGGCACCTCCGTGTGGTCACGAGATGATGACGCAGAAGGGCACTTCAAGAATCACTTTGTCAGGGCACTTTGGTCCCCTACACCCTTCAACCCTTCGAAGCCCTCACTCCGGAGGGTAAAACCCTTTGAAGGGATTAGGGTGTGGGGATGAGCCCTTGCAAATGGAATGCAGGGTTCGACTACAAATGAGGTAATTAATCAAAGACAGCTGAAAACAACAAACTCATAATGACGTGACCATAACATGGAGTGGTGGAAAAATCAAACAAAGGAACACATGTGCTGAATGAAAACAAACAAAGTCCATGATAACTAAAACGAACTGGACATAACTGAGACAACAATATTGGTAACCCAACCCCAAACTTTTGAACAGTGTTGTAAATAAATAATCACTTTTCAAATTGACTTATACACTTGGCATACTACAAATACAAATGTATAACTTTTGACTGAATTTTATTTAAAAAAATGTCTTTCTTTAAATTTTTGTTGGTAGTCAGTAGAATTCTCCATTGCATTTGATTGGCAAATATATAGAAAAATTATTATTATTATAGTATTATTTTGACTTCATGATTGATTCCTTTATTTTATTTTAGGCAGCACTCCCAGTCCTCCATAGAAAGGATTCTTTTGTAATTCATGCTTAATTGGTTGAAGTGTGTCACCAGATAAGTCTGCGCTAGCGCTCCAAGATTCCCCCTCAAGGACCAACATCCAAGTTTAACTTTAGAAATTATAATTTGTTGAGGAACGGAATGCTAATTCGATCCAAAAAGAAATCAAAGCTCTTCTAGGCATTAAGATGAACCTATGCTATGCTATCTACATTAATTATACAGCTCTATACTTTTACTTTAGAAATTATAATTTGTTGAGGAACGGAATGCTAATTCGATCCAAAAAGAAATCAAAGCTCTTCTAGGCATTAAGATGAACCGGAAATTAAAGCCACCTTTTACTGAAATGGTGTCGGTCCATTAGGGAACTTTCAGGCAGTCTTTAAATACATTTTTGAGGAGGCTCAGCCTCTCTTGTCTCCGCTGATGGACCCTCACTCAGCAGAACCTCCAAAAGTACCACTTTTTTGTAGGGTTGGGTACCGAAACCCGGTGCCATATTGGTACCTATGTAACCGGTATGTACTAGAACCAAATCAGAACGCTGATTTCGGTGCCACCAATGCTTGAGCGATCGATTGAAATATTTGTTCTCTGGTTCTCCGAAATGGACATAAGGATCAACCCTCTGGCATCCAGTATGAATGAAACAGACATTAAATGTGTTTATAGCGCTCAATAATGGCCAATCCAGCCTATTTGGGGATTTTTTTTTTAACCCAAACGATACCCAACCCTACTTTTTTGGTTATTTTATATCAAGACTTTAGCTATTTATTATCTGAAGATGAACCATTGCTAGCTCTTCTCCTGGAACACCTATTCACCTCATTTAACACCCAAGTGCTTTTATAATTGAACTCATCTGTGTCTCTGAGCTGCTTTGAGAGCCATTAGCTCAAGGGCTTCTGGGAACCAGGAGGACTGAAGTGTCAGTGTTTAGGGATGTCCTAGCATGATTAGTGTCTCTATGGCATTGTGTGTGAGCTGTTGAATAAGATTAGCTTAGTCTGGATTGTGTAGTTAAGCATTTATGTATTTCACTAAGAGACTCATATTGCAAGATGCTTATACAATCAGCTCAGCATCTCTGTAGAGCCACACTGGGCTTATAATGGCTGCAAATTTAGTTTCAGGATGATCCGAGTGAAATTGGATTTTAAACAAGTTACCTTACCATGCACTTTTTAATTTTGTGTTTATTGTTGGTGGATTATGGACTTTGCATTAAGGTTTTGTTGTATTAATAGTAAGCAAGGTTGTATAATGCAAAATAAGGTTTTATTGTACACATAGTTGACTAATTTATACAGAATTCAGAAATAGGTATCTTATCAAATAAAAATATAATTTTTAATATCTCAGTAGTTCCATTTGAGAGCAAATTGAGACTTTTAAATGGCAAATGTTTCATTATATTTGTTTTTGGGAACCCAAAAGCATTAAATGGATAAATTTTTTCCTGTCTGCTCGCTTTAATGCCACAGTTCAAGATGGACACTAATGAAGGGCATGAAAATGTGTGCGTCATTTTCTTGCATTGCTAGAGTAATTCATCACATGGCATTTACAGCTGACCAATATTAGAAACAATTAGAGATTTTAACTGACATAAAATAAGTTTAGGTTGAAGTGCTATAATTGCAAACACTAAAACGGAAATAAAAAGCTAAAGCTAAATAGTAGCTAATAAAAATGACTAAAGCACATAACAAAATTTCAAAAAATTTATTACAATTAAACCGAAAATATAAAAAAACTAATTCAAAATGTCTATCAATAAATATTCATAAAATGTTTATTCCACATAAGAAAATGTTATCGAGATCCAGGTATTATAGACATGTCTGGCATTTTCTTCTCAGAAAAAGATGCTTGTAATCAATAGTAAATACCTCTAGAGTTTCAGAAGAGATCTCAAAATGTTTCACACTGTGCAATAGATTTCAGAGATTTCAAAATGAAATCAAAAAATTTCTTGTCAGCTATGCTATCTACATTAATTATACAGCTCTATACTTTTACTTTACTGTATGTCAGCAATTGTCTCATTTCTTTCTGTTTTTATTTGTGATACTAAATTTTAGGAGAAACGTCTGACATGAAGTTGATACTGAAATGAAAATAGATCTGAAAAAGTCTCAGCAACCTCTGAGAATTAGTTTTTTTCCCCTCTGGGAACCTGCCTCAGAGGAGTGAAGTTCTGGGTTTCCCATACCAATTCCTTTCAGAGTCCGTAAACACCTTGATCCTGGGAACAGGAGGAAGGGATGATCCCACAATCATACGTTTTGGATGCTACATTAGATTCCCCTGAATCCCAGAGCAATAACAGCATTATGGCAGAATGGTTTTACCACAACACCACCATGCAACTTTTGTATGAAGATATTAGAAAACTTAGAAGTTCATTTTGAACAAGGCTTACATCTAAAACTATTCCTGTAACTCTGCTTTGGTTGCACATTATTCACTTTTATAGCCTTTTTGAAGCTGTTTTCTGTCGTATTGTCTTAATATATTCTCACATTAAGGTTATTAAACAGCCTGCCTGCCCACGACACTCATGCTGTTGTTGTATTTCTGTAATACGGTATTGGCAAATGCATTATAGTTGTGCAACTTGTAACGCTTTGACTCGGATAACTCGTTAAACCCATGAAATAAAAGAGATGGAAAACGAACAGTTGGGGTCCCACACATTTAATGGCTGGTACACGACAACGCGCTCCTCTCATACATTAGAGATTAACACTTTCTTGGCGTTACAAATAAAAGTAAAGACAAAGTAATAAGAAGGCAGAGCGAACTTATCATCCATAGTGGTTCTCATTACACAGTCACGTAGTCCTTCTACGTCATCACCACATAGCGTGCGTTATAAGTTAAGTGATCAGTCTCTTAAAGGGCACACCGCACTATAATGTGATGCATGCAAAAACATAGTTTTGGCCGTTACAAACTCTGGCCATAATGTGACTAAAGGAAGTCATATTATCTTTCAGCAACTATGACATCATGTCATCTTACCATTGTACATTTTTACTATAAAATATAACACTCTCAGAGCTTCTCATTTACACTATAATATAATGGGAAATATTTGCAGCTATGTATTATATTAGATATTTGGAGAATGAAGAAAGCCTTGCAATCAAATGCACAACACCACACCTGTTATTCTGTAATGCTATTGCATCTTGAGGTCACCCAAAGGTCTTTTATTTAGAAAAAAAAGCCCAGACCTCCGCAAGCCAGTCATTGGGCATTTTTAAATATTGAAAAGATTAGTTTTGACATTTTGATAATTGGTGATTTCTGCAACAGCATTTTGGACAGTTTAATTATCAAAGATACAAAAAAAACTATTTTTTACATGCCTTTTGGCTTGTAAATTTGAGGGGGCATTTGCGGTTTGAATGGGCATGATGCTTCTGTGCTCTCTCTCTCACACACACACACACACATGTCACTTTCCAGTGATTTCCTTCATTAGAGGCTGTTTCATATGGCATGCTTGACTAGAAAAAGGGAATTTGTAGCAGATTGAGGAAGCTATCTGTCTTTTTCTTGCCTTCCCCGCTGCTTTTCTCATGAGTAGAACATATGAAGATTGAGAGAAAGAGTGTTTTTATTGCCGGTCACAGTCTTGTCTCTAAGGTTCAGCTGATTTAATTGACTTCATCATGGCTAAGAGTATGTACTGGCTTCGCAGTCCCGCACTCACTGCCATGCAACACCGCAGGTGCTTCAGTGATGTAAGTAGACTTAATGTATGAAAGTGTAAGGAAAAATCAATAATAGTGAATTTGTGTGTTTACATAGAAAGGCCAAGTGTAAGAGTGTAGACATAATGTATTAGTGTAATGTGTGATTGTGTTTCTTTTTACTGTAATGTGTGCCAATGTTTTACTTTTGATTTCGTTTTTAATCATCCTGTCTGATTTAACAGATATTATCATTATGTATAAATACTTCACAGTTTGAATAATATATTAGTATGTTTACAAGATCATTTTTTTTGTTGCATTATGGTAATGTGAATTGAAATCTCAGTTATTGACCTTGTTTGTGACCAAGTTCAAAGATAACTAGATTTGAATTATGATCATATATTGATCTGAGGGTTTTGAGATCAGTACAGAATGTACTGTGTAAGTTTGTGATGCAATAGTCCTATAGGATGTCTTTGCTGAGAAAGAATTCTCACTTTCATTGAGAAATGTCAAATTCATTGCTTGGTTGATTTGTGAAATTAATTTAGGAAATAGCATTTCTGTCAAGTTTGCATTAGCTGCATATGTGAGAACTAAATGTCCCCACAATGACAGAAGAACTTCAAATGACCTGTATTATGAGACTTCCCGACAGTTAATCAAATAAGGAGACTAATTAATGTCTTAATTAAAATAACTAAAGGTTTCGGCATGGGGTGGGTTTAGGGATAGGCTTTGGGTTATAAAATGAAGATATTTAACGGGGTATTTCTTCAACTTTAGGCACTCTTATGTCCTAGCGGTTGATTTATAATTAAACTCACAAATTCTGTATATGAATGTTACATCAAAAATGTCTCAGCAAACTTTTTATCATCCCTTCATTGATTTATATTTATCTTTTTGTGTCCCATACCCAGATTATAATTTTACATGAAAATCTATCATAATAATTGGTTGATTTGTGAAATTAATTTAGGAAATAGCATTTCTGTCAAGTTTGCATTAGCTGCATATGTGAGAACTAAATGTCCCCACAATGACAGAAGAACTTCAAATTACCTGTATTATGAGACTTCCCAACAGTTAATCAAATAAGGAGACTAATTAATGTCTTAATTAAAATAACTAAAAAGGTTTCGGCATGGGGTGGGTTTAGGGATAGGCTTTGGGTTATAAAATGAAGATATTTAACGGGGTGTTTCTTCAACTTTAGGCACTCTTATGTCCTAGCGGTTGATTTATAATTAAACTCACAAATTCTGTATATGAATGTTACATCAAAAATGTCTCAGCAAACTTTTTATCATCCCTTCATTGATTTATATTTATCTTTTTGTGTCCCATACCCAGATTATAATTTTACATGAAAATCTATCATAATAATATGAGTTGATGCATTTTTAAAACTGTAATGATCTAAAAAAGTGAAATATACAATTTTTTATAGCAATTGTGCGAAAATTTGTTGTATTCATTTTTCAAAAACGTTTTGTTTTAAAAGAGCTCTCTGAAAGTCAACAGGCCCAAAAGTGTCCATGGTTAAAGAAACATGCAGTTAGTTTAATATAAAAACAATAGTAAATTAACCACAAGTGTGTGTGTGTGTGTGTGTGTTTGATGAATCAGCGAGTCATAGGGAGAAACACATCAAAGTTTCAGTTTCAGTGCAGTGTTTTGTTAGATTGAAGTAATTTAAGGTACTCTGAACTTTGTGAGTGTGTTATGTAAGTGCAAGTTTACACCTGTGTATGTGTGATTTTTTTGTTGTTGAGAAAAATCAGTTACTGGCAATGATTTTGCAGAGTCCTACCTGACTCTGCAGTCATTTCAGCATTAAACATAAAAAATGGTACTGCATTCTGACAAACTAGGTTTTTTATCTTTTCAGTAGTGTTTGCCTTTGCAAAATTTGCTGCTGGGTTGCAAAGACGTTGCTATGTGGTTTCAGTGATGTTTTGATTGGCTGTTGTGTTGCTATGAGGTTGCTAGGGCATAGTTAGATGGCTATAGGGGTGTTCTGATTGGCTGTGGTGTTGGTGTTATCCCGCCTTCAAAATAAACTCATATGTATTTTGCCTGTTTTATCATCTGGCAGCAGAGAATCCATTCACTTAGAAAGTGCAGGATGAGTTAAATTTAATATTTAGGGTTATGGGTTTATTCAAACACATAACCCTAAGTATGAGCATTATCAAACATGTTAATAAGCAGGCAGTGATTTCTGAACAACATTCCCCTTAATTCATGTTGGCTTTTATGCTGGTTTATTCTGAGCTGTGGGCTCAAAGATATCACACTGCACCGCAGCAGTAGCTAGTCAGGTCATATCCTTCATAAAGCACAGCTGCTCTGTCGCCGTGTTAAATTATGCTGTTTCACAGTCTTCATCTCCCATTGAGATGAACCGTATGATAGGGAGGAAGGACATCTGGTAGTCTGATACACTGTTGATCGTAGGATCAAGGCAGGGAGCTCCGTCCATTACTGCAAAGCCACTGTCTCTGAGAGAGACGAGAGTCGTTCTCATGTAAAGGTGACTCGCAGACTGTCAGATCTCACTCTTTCTCGTTGTGTTCATCCTCCTCTCTCCCCTCTCTTTTCTGTTCCTCCTGATTCTCAGACATCAGATATATTTGCAATGATAGAGCGAATGCAGGTGAGAAGTCCACATTTTCATCCAGTTTTGTGTTTAGTGCTTTTCCTGCAATCTCTCGCTTTTTATGACCTCTGACCTTTTTGACCTGCAATATGGTGACACCTTTCCAGTCTTTGCTTATTATTACTGTCATCTACCTGTCATTTATATTCTGAGGTTCTCTCTCAAATGCGTCAAATAATTCACTTTATCATTTATACATGTAGCTTGAGCTGTTCTGTCATTATTTCTAGCCTAACACTGTTTTCAAGAGTTTATAGTCTACGCAAGTACACAGATGCTTGGTCGGCACATTTTAATGTTTTTTTGAACCTGGTAATCCATCATAATTTAAGCACAAAGAGCATTTTATGCTTCTGACATTTTTTTAATTAAATTATAATGAAGTAGTAGTTTAAAAAAATCAATAAATACATATTTCTTACTCATTTTATGTTTGCGTTTCCAAACGTCTAAAACTGTCACATTGAATTTCACATTGAAATAAGACTTTCAATCCCATAACTCTGTTACATAGCGTGCATAATTGCGTAAGGGCTGTAACAAATCTGAAAGGGGTGATAGAATTTATTTTTAATATCTGTGTTATTTAATTATACATTTATTTATAATAAATACATTTTAAATATATTTATGCCAATATCCATTGTTGCTTTCAGAGCTTGAATACTTGCGTAGAATATGTTTCAGGCCTAAGTGTCTCTGTATAATGTCTGTATTTAAATTTTTGCATTTATTAGCCATGTTTTCAGTTTTTGAGAATTATCAAATGTATATATTATTTCAAGTTATTAACAAATGATGACTTTTAATTTCTGGTATTTACTATTCTAATAAAGTATATGATTTTTTATTCCTTTATTCCATTTGATGGATGTTAAATATCCTCTTCTTTTTGTAAACACAGAGCAGCAGAATGGATGAGCAGAGGTGCACTCTTCCACCTCCTCTCAAAGTAAGTGTGTACATTTAGAGCCACACAAACAAGCATCAAGTGTTATAGTCATTACAATCCATTCTCACAGTCACTGCCATCAGCGCTGTTTATCACATGTGCAGAGAAAAACAGTGTAGCTTTTGTTACAGACGGATGTTTTCATATTAACCCTCATTCTCTTAGCTTTAAAGTTCAGAAAAGCTCTGCTGTTGACATTTTAATGTTAAGGCTGTTTCAAAAGGTTGGCAGCATAATTATCTTGCCTGTCAGAATACATTTTGGCGTAGCTTAGTGTAAAAGTGTAAGATGATGGATGATGGTGATGTTTAAAATACAAGTATTGATTTATAAAATGTGTTCAAATGAGTAAACATGTACTAGGCAAGTACAATTACAGTACATGTCACTGTTTCAGCATCTTGTGCCAGAAGCATTGCATCCTTTAAGATGCTGCAATGATGAGTTAAAAATAGTTCAACTTTTTGTCATTCTGCATATCAGTGTCAATTTTAATTTACTGCAGCTATCAGAGGAACATCAGGAAAATTAACTTGTTTTCTGCTTAATTTGTTTGTTGTTCTTAATCCATTGGCAGAGTTTTTTTTTCTTATTCTCAGCCCCAGTTTCTGTATTTTTGCTTATGAAAGTAAATGTGTCTTATAGATACAGTATTTAAAATTATTTGAGCGGTATACAAATGCATCTTCTGTTTAGCTTTGCTCTCTGTCTAGTTGTTTGTTGTGCTAGAACATGTCCTTAGGCTGCACTCATACACATACTGACTTACAATATAATGCTTTATAATTTTATGAGTTTATGAAGGTGAATCGCACATTCACCTTGAAATATAAATGGCCATAATAGAAGAACATATAGAAGTACTTTGTTATTGTTCTGTGCATAAAACAAGCTAACATAAAACACCAGAACTTGTGATCTGATTCTTTCACTGCAGGCCTTGTGAATATTGTGTACAGTTCAGGGTTTGTTTGAAATCATGAGTCTCCACAGGTCTCTTTATGCATCTTCATATTTCCTTCATCCGCAGCTTAAAGAGACTCGAATGAAGGGCTCAAAATGTCCACATCTCTAATACCAAAATGTCTAATTTCTCTGTTTCTCCCATAGACAGAGGAAGATTACATTCCATATCCCAGCGTCCATGAGGTTGCAAACTTGTTTGGCTTTTTTATATGTAAATATGAATGTTTTCTTGTTGTACTGGTTGTAATATTGTGCTTTTTGTTTTTGTGGGCTGGCAGGTATTGGGTCGAACAGGCACTTTACCACTCATTCTGCTGCCCCAGTTTGGGGGTTACTGGATTGAAGGGACCAATCATGATTTAGGCTCCTCCTCCACACCAGAGGAACTGCCCCCTTGCCCCGCATCACAGGTTAAACTGGAGATGAACAGCATCGCCAATATCTATAGGAAACACTTCCTGGGCAAGGTGAGACAAAGTTATATTTAATTATTCATTTAATTAGCACTGAAATCAGGTTTATCAAAGCTAAATGAACTCTTTAAAGATATGATAACATTAAATTCTAAAGTAATATTTCACCCAAAAATGGAAAGACCACAGAAGGATCATAAAATAGGTTCATGCGACCCACAAGTCTTCTAAAGCCATAAAATAACTTTGTGTGAAGAATAAGTTAATCATTACATTATTTGTTTAAAATGAATTGCCTTATATAATATATTAGTATATAATGCTATAAAATAATAGTTATATAATTTATAAGTTTTTATCTATCTATCTGTCTGTCAGTCAGTCAGCTAGGTTTTTTTTTTATGGGCAATAACCAGAATGATTGCCAATATTCTAATGAAAATATTAGTAATGTATGGAAAATGTAATATGCAGGTTATTTAAAAATAAATAAACAACCACAATGTGCGATCTGGAATTTTATATAGTAAAATCAACTAAAACCAAAAACTATATCAGCCTCATCAAACCAATGACTATCATTTAAAAAGACCAAATATTGTAAGTATTAAATTATATGAAATACAGTATGATATGTTATAGTCAGATATATTATGCCTTTTATGTTGTTACCTTGTGTCCCTATATAAAAATTAAATGATTATTAAAAGAGTATTTTGCTTTGTATTTACATATCTATTTTATTTATCTATGCTTTACGGGGGGGAGGGGGGGTCGTGGCCTAATCTTTCATGGCCTAAGTGGTGCAAGCCTTCCGCACGATGTGACCTAATGGTTAGAGAGTCGGACTTGTAACCCAAAGGTTGTGGGTTCGAGTCTCGTACCGGCAGGGATTGTAGGTGGGGAGAGTGAATGTACAGCGCTCTCTCCCACCTTCAATACCACGACTGAGGTGCCCTTGAGCAAGGCACCGAACCCCCAACTGCTCCCTGGGTGCCGCAGCATAAATGGCTGCCCACTGCTCTGGGTGTGTGTGTGTGTTCACTGCTGTGTAAGGAATCATTTAAGATTTTAAAGGGAATTTGGACAGAATCACTGTTTTACGGCTTATCACTGAGACGGCCAGCGATTCATTGAACGAGCTGCACAACATCAACTCTGCAATGGATATTAATATCCAAAGTATAGTGAAAATACTATTTATTAGCACAGTAACAAGATCGGCAGTTTAAGACATTAACTTGTAAGCACAAAACACAAGATACTTCTCTTTTCAATATGAATAAGACTTTATTGGATAAATCTAAGACATATAAACTAATCTAACACATAAACACACGCATTCACATATTCACACAAGTTGCAGGAAAAGAGAAAGTGAGGAAAGAATGAGTTTAAGAGAATGAAAATGTGAAATCCCAAGTTTACAGCAATATGTGCAATTGCATAGATCTGAACAACCATCAATCACTTAATTAACCCTCGCATTGAGTTCCTCAATGAGGTTAAAATTTATATTAAATGCACCAGTTCAGCTAGAATCTGGAGGTACTTGCGTTGTGTGCGGGGTTCCCTTCCTTGTCTGGTTGCTGAAAGGGGTTTCCCGAGGTCGCTGATTGGCTGGAAGTTCAGTCTTGGGAAGCCAGTGGTTGGGCGTTGGCTGACAACGCAGAGTTGTGGCCTGGTTGAAGTTTTAGACGGCACTTGAGGCACGGCGTAAGGCAAAACTTAACTCAGAAGAACACAAAACTCTCAACAGGAAAATAAAATAAACTAAAGTAAAGAAATAGAAGTAAAGTTTGACGAGACTAGGTGGCGTTTCTCCTCATGGTTTTGGAGGAGCTGGCGTGTAAGCCAGAGCACACTCAAAAAGCTAAAGAAGCATGATTAAAAAGCATAGCTCAAAGCTATGACTAAAAAGCCGCATGGCTAAAAGTGATGACTTGAAAGCACATGACTAAAAAGCAGGCAAAAACTAAAAAGCTGGGAAAAGGAAAAACAGGGGAGAGAGAGAAGAGCGTGATTTGATGGTGTCCTGAGTATTTAAACTGGGCTTTTGGACACATCCCAAATGGTGTTTTGACCAATTAGACGCTGTCTTTGCTCGGGGTGTTGTATGGTCCGCATTTTTCCCGCTCTTGCAGAGTATATTTTTGGACATGATTTCTATAACAAGAATATGATACATTTGACAAAGAATTGATTGGAAGAAACGTTTCAAGCAAGAAGATTCAAACACACACATACTAAACATGAATGTGATCCTATAAACTATTCAATAGTTATTCAAAATACATACACAATAAATTATTAAGACCTGATAGTCTGATATGTGGGTTACATACATGATATGGAGTTATGAATAGAAATGATTAGTTGCTCACAAGTCCTTTTGGTGTCATTTAGATGCATATTTACATGGAAATGCAGTTTCTGTGCCATTCTCTGAACATAAGGACATGTTCTGCGAATGTAAGAAGACCAGAGGTTAAAAGGTCTCTCATAAGGAATTTCAGTCTGTTCTCTGTCGTCGAGGTGGGGGAAGTCAATCCAAATATCTTGTGACCATTAAACTTGCCCCCAAAATTGACAATCTCCTTGGAATTGAACAAAATTCCATAGGAAGCTGAAAAAATAAAAAAATAAAAAAAATGCTAGTTGGTTCAGGCTTGTGGCGCCAGGATCTGATTTACGAACATCCTGTGTCTTGGGCCTCTGTGGAATTTGGCTCCTCGTGTTTCAACTGTTCTTTATCAAATCTTAAATTGTCTGATTC
>NW_015506509.1:413163-444525 GCF_001515645.1 Sinocyclocheilus grahami | reverse complement strand
TTTCTCCTCATGGTTTTGGAGGAGCTGGCGTGTAAGCCAGAGCACACTCAAAAAGCTAAAGAAGCATGATTAAAAAGCATAGCTCAAAGCTATGACTAAAAAGCCGCATGGCTAAAAGTGATGACTTGAAAGCACATGACTAAAAAGCAGGCAAAAACTAAAAAGCTGGGAAAAGGAAAAACAGGGGAGAGAGAGAAGAGCGTGATTTGATGGTGTCCTGAGTATTTAAACTGGGCTTTTGGACACATCCCAAATGGTGTTTTGACCAATTAGACGCTGTCTTTGCTAGGGGGTTGTATATTTCTCCTCCCAATTCATAAATCAAATGTTATCTTATCAGTCACATGGTCCGAGTTTTTCCCGCTCTTGCAGAGTATATTTTTGGACATGATTTCTATAACAAGAATATGATACATTTGACAAAGAATTGATTGGAAGAAACGTTTCAAGCAAGAAGATTCAAACACACACATACTAAACATGAATGTGATCCTATAAACTATTCAATAGTTATTCAAAATACATACACAATAAATTATTAAGACCTGATAGTCTGATATGTGGGTTACATACATGATATGGAGTTATGAATAGAAATTATTAGTTGCTCACAAGTCCTTTTGGTGTCATTTAGATGCATATTTACATGGAAATGCAGTTTCTGTGCCATTCTCTGAACATAAGGACATGTTCTGTGAAGACCAGAGGTTAAGAGGTCTCTCATAAGGAATTTCAGTCTATTCTCTGTCGTCGAGGTGGGGGAAGTCAATCCAAAGGGCTTGTGATTGCTATCACTGGTTTCCATGTGATGGTCACGCTGTGCATCTCTTTTGACCATTAATCTTGATTACTTGCCCCCAAAATTGACAATCTCCTTGGAATTGAACAAAATTCCATAGGAAGCTGAAAAAATAAAAAAAAATCAAAGCTGCTAGTTGGTTCAGGCTTGTGGCGCCAGGATCTGATTTACGAACATCCTGTGTCTTGGGCCTCTGTGGAATTTGGCTCCTCGTGTTTCAACTGTTCTTTATCAAATCTTAAATTGTCTGATTCGGTCTGATACCCTACACATATATAGGTAGAGGCTCTTACAGAAACCTCTCCTGCCTCATTCTTATCAGAAACTGAGAAACAAAATAATTGCAACACCGTAAATGATGATAGCGGAATTTACATACAGTTTCTTGCTATCACTGGTTTCCATGTGATGGTCACGCTGTGCATCTCTTTTGACCATTAATCTTGATTACTTGCCCCCAAAATTGACAATCTCCTTGGAATTGAACAAAATTCCATAGGAAGCTGAAAAAATAAAAAAAAATCAAAGCTGCTAGTTGGTTCAGGCTTGTGGCGCCAGGATCTGATTTACGAACATCCTGTGTCTTGGGCCTCTGTGGAATTTGGCTCCTCGTGTTTCAACTGTTCTTTATCAAATCTTAAATTGTCTGATTCAGTCTGATACCCTACAGCTGTGTGTGTGCACTTTGGATGGATTAAATGCAGAGCACTAATTCCAAGTATGGGTCACCATACTTGGCCACATGTCACGTCACTTTCACTTTCACTTTACCTGCCATATTAACATGTGTTGAGGTATAGTTTAAAATAAAGTTGATCAAATTGATGGATGATTCTTACGGTTGGTTGTTTTGTCTCATTATTGCCGTTCTAGTCATCTTCCTCTGCAGTAATAATACTCTTTGAGTTTGCTGTCTCTCAGGGTCAGAGCTTTTAGGAATCTGTGATAATGTGAAGAGTCTTTCAGAGGGTTTTCGTGTATAACACTTTCTGCAGGAGCACTTTAATTATTACTCAGTGGACAGCGCTTTGGGCCACCTGGTCTTCTCGGTGAAGTATGATGTGATTGGAGACCAGGAGCACCTTCGACTGTTGCTTAGGTACTTCAAACAAACACTCTTGACTATTCCCAGATGAAAAATGTATTGCTTTGATGTTTTGAACTCTGTTTTTCATTAAAACTTTTGTTGCAGATGTTCCTCCTGAAATACCTTAGGAGATATATAAAAGTAAATTGCTGATATACAGTTTTGTAAAAGTATAGAGCCAATCTCAGGTCTCAGAACAGACACCTCATTCCCTTGTAATGCTACTTCCTTATATTCGATTTACAAATCCTTTTTGCTACCTCAATTGATATCCAGGTCAAGAAATTGAATTGGAATTTAAAAGATACTTTCAATTCAGTTCTGAATGGTGCACAACCCTGTCGCAGACACTTTTCTTTTTAAAGAAACATTCATGTCCACACTCTCCTGTCAAATATTCTCTCATTGTTCATTTTCGAAGATGTTCTGACTTAAGTGCTCTAAATGGCCAGCAGAAACACAAGGGCACATCTATTCTTTATAACCTAAAACCTGTCTCGAAGCCCTTTAATGATGGGGATGGGAAAAAGAGACAGTGTACATGTCAGAGAGAGGTTGATCTGTAAAGCCTCTCTTTTATAAAGGGATCTCTTCAGGGACTCTTTGAATGTTGTGTATTGGCTGCAAGATAATTGACAAGGGCACCTGTGAATGCTGGAGTGATTCACATGGCTACTTTTTGATAGTTGAACTACCATTGATCTCTCTCTCTCTCTCCCTCTCTCTCTCTCTCTCTCTCTCTCTCTGTGTCATTGTCTTTTCTGCTAAATATAACATTTACATAACTTTAATGCATTTAGCAGACACTTTTATGCAAAGCGACTTACAATAGAGTAACATAAGCAATTTGTCTCAGACGAATTAGCTGAGAATGTGTTTGTGAAGTACAGTGGAGTCTAGTTTGGTTATAGTGGTACTATCTGTCTTTTAACTGTAGGTCAAAGTTTAAAACCTACCATGATGTGATACCAATTTCTTGTCTGACCGAGTTCCCTAATGTTGTCCAGATGGCGAAGGTAGGACATTAACATAAATAGTTGAGCAAAGAAGAATTTTGCATTGCTGTCAGTGGATTAAAAAAAATTATAATAATCCAATCAATTGCATGACATGTGGATGAATTCAGTTAAAATTATATTTATTTTTTTGCAATTATACATATTATACATTAAATTAATTTATTTTAAATTATTTGCATATATCAATGTTTGCTGAGAAAACTTCAATGCAAAAACTGACTTTAAAGTTAATTTATTTTATCCCCATGAGGAAAATTTAATTTTTTATAATTAATTTGCACTAAATGAATATGGTAAATTGACAGCCTTTAGTAATCATATGCAATTATTTGATTAGAAATGTGTAAGTGAGATTAATCATACATTTTTTTGTCTTTTTTTAAGCTTGTCTGTGAAGAGGTGAATGTGGACAGATTTTATCCTGTCTTATACCCAAAGGTAAGCTGGAACAGAAACATCAAAAACGAATGAACAAGTCATGTAAATTTCTTTCACTGACCCTCATTTGTAACCCATTTACAGGCATCTAGACTTATTGTGATCTTTGATGAGCATGTCATCAACAACAACTTCAAGTTTGGAGTCGTCTACCAGAAATTTGCACAGGTTAACTCACCTTTATGAGTTTTTCATTCTTGGTTTGCTTAATTTATATTAATTATGAACTGAAAATGTTCTCTTTTTTCAGACATCAGAAGAGGAGCTATTCGGAAACAATGAGGAAAGTCCAGCTTTTGTTGAGTTTCTGGAGTTCTTGGGAGAGAAGATTGAACTTCATGATTTTAAAGGGTATAGATCTACAGTATTTAGCATGAACAGTACCCAAGTAGGACATTTTTCCTGGTCCTGGAACAACAATCCTATCTACCATTCACATTTTAGGGTTAGGTGGAGAGCTAGGGTGAATCTCACAAAACATATCAAGAACATAAAAAAACAAACAAAGAACATTTCACCTCAAAAGGAAAAACTATAGTGCAACAATAAGAAATATGTTCATAATACAACATACAAAATCATAAAAATATACTTAATTTTTATGCAGAATTTGATTTGTTTTTTTTTTGTTTTAATGTTTAATTTAATAAGAATTGTAATCTGGTGTCTGGCCTAAGGAAATTATGCTGTTTGGTAAAACTAATGGCTATTTTTTATTTTCTTTTCTTATTATTTTATTTTATTTCTGCACATTATCATCCACAATCAATAATCATAAATATGAAAAGTATGAAGATTTTGTGTGGGCCTACTCATAACTACATAAACAAATGTCTAGGCATGAACAAAATGTTTATTTATTTATGAGTAGGCCCATACAAAATCGTCATACATTATTATTATTTTTTTTTAATTTGGTCACACTTAGAACAAACCTGTTTTCGGTATATTACCAGTCAGAGACAAAATTAAAAGAAAAACTGTATGAAACAATAAGGAGTGTTCTTTATTGGCATGAAAGTAATATACCTCACAAACTGATATAATAGTGTTGATTCTGTTCGAGTCCACAAATATACATTTTTCAATGGCATGATCTATTTTAGTTTTCAGTTCAGGTTTCTGTTCTGGCCGGTCTGTTCGAAGAAGTGAATCTTAAATCAGTTGTACAGACCTTACGGACAGCTTCCTCTTATTACTTCACAGTTTTGTTGTCTTGGTATGGTTTAATTGCAGCTGCAGAGGAAGAGGCATATAGGAAATGACATTGTGGCTATAGTGTTCCAAGAAGAAAATACACCATTTGTACCCGATATGATTGCATCAAATTTCCTTCACGCTTACATAGTGGTGCAAGTGGAGAACGCCTGCACTGATAACGTCCTTTATAAGGTAATTAATCTTGTTTGAATCTTTCAGAATGAAGCTTGAGCCATGGATTAATGTGATTAATGTATTTATTATAGCAATGCTTCACATGCTTGATTGTTTGTTTTGATTCAGTTCTGAAGTCGTTTTTTTTCTTCTCTGCACATTGATGATTTCCAATATAGCAAAACAACTTGTTAAACAATGTGCTTGAGACTTTTTTTTTTTGGAAGCTTTCCTGATATCTGTCATGATTTCTTTTGTGATATTATAGGTATCTGTGACGGCAAGAGATGATGTGCCTTTCTTTGGACCTGCCCTCCCAGACCCAGCTGTCTTTAAAAAGGTATATCTTTTCAGCCTGCATTTATGTAATTCAACTAGTTCCACATGGAATCTTTTGCCCTGGATCTCAGAATTGGAACAGCTGTTTTTTTTTAAATTCTACACATCCTTCAACTATGGTGATAGAATTGTTGCATAATTCCGAATAAATAGATTATGATCCACAAATAAATGTAAAGAGATTGACAACAATTAAACATATTGACAGATAAATACAATGAGATCCACAAATAAATCTTAGAATTTCACAAACGTGAATTAAATTCCCAAATAAATAAAATGATATTTGCTAACAAAAAACATATTCATATATATTTTTATGTCACAAACACAACTTTGCCTGCCATTCATTTGTGAATCGCGTCTTGTGCATTTGTAGATTGTTGCACGCATTTGTGTATTACTCGCTGTGCATTTGTGAATGGCTTTCTGTATCTAATTTAGTCTTTGTTCATTATGTTTTGTTTAGAGTGCAGAGTTTCATGAGTTCCTCTTGACCAAACTCATCAATGCTGAATATTCCTGCTATAAAGCGGAGAAGTTTGCCAAGCTGGAGGTGAGAAGGGCATACAGGGCATACACGCATGTGTTTGTGTTTGTATTTGTGTGGGAGCATCTGCATGCATACTACATTAAAATGTCTTTGTTCTCCAGGAGAGGACACGTTTTGCTCTGCTGGAGACTTTATATGAGGAGCTGGATTTGAACAGCCAGTCCATGATAGGACTGGGAGGAGACGATGACAAACTGGAGAATGGAGGAGGCGGCGGCGGCGGCTTCTTTGAGTCTTTCAAGGTAGAATCCATTTGAATCTCTTTAGTAATATAGGTTTGTATTTGTTTAAATAATTACTGACAAAATGATGCTTATACAGTATATGACAAAATAGTTCTGGTGAATGGCAGAGATGACTTTTTCAATTTGCATACTGTCCATCCTATATATGAGATTAGAATTATTGCATCCCAAATTGTAGTATGCTAAAAAGAGTGTGATATTAAAGTATGATTTATGCAGTATACTGTATATGTTTTAAATACACTTTTTTAAATGTTTTTGAAAGAAGTCTCATGTGATCACTAAGGCTGCATTTATTTGATCACATGCATTAATATTGTTTTCTATTTAAATATATTTTTCAAAAAATTTAGTTTTAGTAATTTAGTTTATTCATGTGATGAAAAACTGAATTTTCAGCATCATTACTCCAGTTTTCAGAGTCACATGATGCTTCAGAAATCATTTTTAATATGCTGATTTGGTGCTCAAGAAACATTTCTTATTGAAGATAGTTGTGCTGCTTAATATTTTTGTGGAAACCATGATCATTTTCTAGGATTCTTAATCTTTGGTAAATCGAAAGACAAACAAACAAACAAAAACAGCTTTAATTTGAAATATAAATGTCATAACTGTCACTTTGATCAATTTAATTAATTATTGCTAAATAAAAGTATTAATTTTTTGCAAAAAAAAACTAGTTTTACTGGCACCAGCCTTTTGAACTGTAGTGTATTTAAACAGTATGCATTATAGAACAATTCAATGTTTTAAACAGCAGTATGCTACAGTTTTGATATAATTTTATGTTAAAACATTGTATCCATGTCAATTAATCAATTAAATCTAGTAATAGAAAAAAGTGCACTGTAAGTAGATGTACATTACATTATGGGATACACATGCTTACATTTTGCACATTTTGGCAAATATAGAAAGTGACCTGGTGTTCTTTGCATATTGAAATTTTTGGAAATCTTTTAGCATACTAGTCCAATCTTAACCACTTTCACGGTTTTACTGTCCTTCACTCTCCCTAGCCCTCCTGGTTCTCATATAAGCAGTTGTAGTGTCCTCTAGTGTTGCGTTGCAGTGATGCAGTGCATTGTTTTTCTCTTTCCAGCGAGTAATCCGCAATAGAAGTCAGTCTATGGATGCCATGGGTCTCAGCAACAAAAAACCACACACCGTCTCCACAAGCCACAGCGGAAGCTTTACACACAACCCCTCAGACACCCCCAAAACACCCGGCACTGTGAGTATGAATGCACTTGTGGAGGTCAGCTGACCTTAAATTGTTAAAAAGACACAACAACTTGCTAAAAAAATTAATGCAGACTGTCACGAGAAGCCCCAAAACAATGCGGCAGCTTTAGTTTGTGCCAGTCTGCATGCCCTCTGATCCCTCAGACTGGTGGAGTCACAGCTGGCATCCGTCGTGCCCTGCGAGTGGGTTTGACCTTTGAGTGCTTGTGTCATCATGGCACATCTGTGAGGCTTGTGCTGATGGTACACCAGGTCTTCTCCTGCCATTTCTGATCTTCATCATTTCACCATTACAAAAGAACAAAAAACTGATTTGTAATCAGCTCTTATGATCTATTTGGATGGTGGTCAGTGGAACAGATGGGGCTCTCCACAAGTGACCGTCCCATCTCCATTGCTATGACAACAAGTGCAACAGCAATAACTGAGAGAACCTCTCATGACAGGCTGACATAACAGCCTATTAGTCATCCGAATGTACTATCAAAATCTGACCCAAATGTGATTTCTCCATAGTCCTTGATTATTCCTGGAAAAAGCCCAACCCGTAAGAAATCTGGTCCATTCAGTTCCAGGAGGAGCAGCGCCATTGGGATTGAGAACATACAAGAGGTTCAGGAGAGAAGGTGGGAAAAACAGACAATGTAGGACAGCTTTTTCTGTTAGTATTTGAAGCCATTTTATTACAAGGTTTTGAACAAACATGGGTTGTTAGTTTATTCAAAAATACATGAAAGCGCAATTCATACAGACATAGATTTTTGTGTGTTTTTGAAAAATGTCAAAGTGGCAATTCTGTCTTAATAACAAAGAACAAAAGGCATAAATTCTTGTTTAGCATAATCTATTACATTTCATTAAAAGTAAGAAAACATTTTGTTGTCTTGTGACAGGAAAACCATATAAAGAAATATAACAAAGATTAGAATCTAATTAGTGTGTATTAAGTTTAGTAAGTATCTGAAAAATAAGTATCTGTTTATTTCAGGTTAATTAAATGTCAAATATGAAAAATGTAGTTCTGAAAACAATAGTTAAGATGAGTTAATCATTATGTTCCAGCAGTCGAGAGGTGTCCCCTAGTCCACAGAGGACATCTGATGGTGTACACACCACTCAGGACCTCAGATTAGACAACTCATCCACTCAGAGCTCCCCTGAGATGCAAATCACTAAGATTGGGTGAGCACCAATGAAAACACTGACATTATTTGCCTGTAATCACGCTCTAATGCAAGGTCCTCCTGTAAACTGCATATGGATGTTCAGTTTTTCATATAATCAGATTTTTACATTCCAGGAAAGGTGTCTATGATCATGTGAAGTAATTGTTTTTATTTACGTTTTAATATTAGTTTTGCTATTTTTATATTTTTGAAAGAAGTCTCTTATGCTCACCAAGTCTGCAATTATTTGATCATAAATACAGTAAAAACAGTAATATTTAGAAATATTATTACCATTTAAAATAAATGTTTTTGTAAGTTAATATATTTAAAAAATATAATTTATTCCTGTGACGCAAAGCTGAATTTTCAGCATCATTACTCCAGTCTTCAGTGTCACATTATCCTTCAGAAATTATTCTAATACGCTGATTTGCCGCTCAAGAAGCACTTATTATCAATGTTGAAAAAAGTTGTGCTGCTTAATATTTTTCTTAAAAAAAACAAACAAACTGAAATACATTTTTTTTTTCAAAACTTTTTGATGAATGAAATGTTCAAAAGAACATCATTTGAAATAGATTTTTTTGTAACCTTGTAAAATCTTTACTGTCACTTTTGATCAATTTGATGATCAAAAGTTAATTTTCCCCGAATACAGGTATTCATTTTAAAAAAACAAACAAACTGAAATACATTTTTTTTCCCAAAACTTTTTGATGAATGAAATGTTCAAAAGAACATCATTTGAAATAGATTTTTTTGTAACCTTGTAAAATCTTTACTGTCACTTTTGATCAATTTGATGATCAAAAGTTAATTTTCCCCGAATACAGGTATTCATTTATTTCCAAAAAAAGACCCCATACTTTGTAACAGTAGTACATGTGCATCAAAAACATATTTCCTTTGCAAATTAATACTGTTGCACTAGTACTAGTACTATAATACACTGGGTTTTATACTCTTTATTTTTGTCTCATTATTTGTATATGTAATATGCTCAAAGTTGAATAACATGTTCATGTGTAGTAAGTAAATAGCCTAACCTGAGGTTAGGTGTCTTGTTCAAAGGGAGCAATAGTTAGTTGCTCACGGGCCGCTCCTTGTTAGGTTCAGACCTATTATTACCCTCTACATAAAACCACTCCTAGCGATCAAAAGTTAATTTTCCCCGAATACAGGTATTCATTTATTTCCAAAAAAGACCCCATACTTTGTAACAGTAGTGCAAGTGCATCAAAAACATATTTCCTTTGCAAATTAATACTGTTGCACTAGTACTAGTACTATAATGCACTGGGTTTTATACTCTTTATTTTTGTCTCATTATTTGTATATGTAATATGCTCAAAGTTGAATAACATGTTCATGTGTAGTAAGTAAATAGCCTAACCTGAGGTTAGGTGTCTTGTTCAAAGGGAGCAATAGTTAGTTGCTCACGGGCCGCTCCTTGTTAGGTTCAGACCTATTATTACCCTCTACATAAAACCACTCCTAGCAGCGAATAATAGATATTTGCTTTGCCATATTTGAGTTCAAATGTTACTAGTTTGTTAATGAGCTATTAGTAAAACAATTACTTTGAACTTGAGAAATTACACCTGCAATTACTGACAATGAATATGGCTAGTGCTATCATAACGTACTCCATTATCATTATGAAATAGCAAAATACAGCCCAAACAGCAACTTTGGATCACCTGGACAGAGCAGCTAGTGCAAATAAATCAATCTAATGTGGGTAGTTTCCAGGTGCAAAGGTCAAAAAGTGAGCAGCTTTTGCTTTTAATGTGCAGCTGATGTGTGATACAGTAAATTAAATGCGTGTGAATTCAAAAGTGAATCAAATATACCTCAACCAACAATATTAAATCAAAAAGAACATGCATCTAATCTTTGACCATACGCATTTAATGGTGATTAGTTAAAGGAGTGGTTCACCCCAAAATGACACATTTACTTACCCTAAGCCCTTTTAAGACGTTGATGAGTTACAAAAAAAACAAATTTGGAGAAATTTTCAGCAAATTTTAATTTTTGGGCGAACTATTCTAGTCTTTCAGGTTGATTTGATCTCATATATGTGCCTATGTGTGTGTGTGTGTGTGTGTGTGTGTGTGTGTGTGTTTGTAGTTCGGCCCTGTGCTGTCGAGCTCCCTCTATCCCGGAGTCTCAGGATCTGTCTCGCTCCTCATCCAATGCCAGTAGCTTCACAAGCGTGGTGGAAGAGAATGAGCAAGAACATGAAGTGGCAGAGGACTACGACACCGGACTGGTGTGGTCACATACACCTGACTCGTCACTGATCAATGCATGACTCGTACTTTACTTAAAAGATCACTACATTGTGATCAAATTGTTGTCACTGGATAACATTCTAATGTATTCATACAAACTGACAGGCAGAGAAAATCACCTGTTTTTAAACGCCCATACTATTCGCAGGCAAATGCATACAGGCGTAATGGAATTTGCATTTAACTGTCTGAACAGAAGTATCAATACACCTGTATAATTTGACAAGACTAACTGGTTCTGTTGTTTGCGTATGTTTTTCATTTTTCTGGAACACAGGAGAGCCTGTCTTCAGCCGGTACGCCTCACAAACGAGATTCATTTACCTACAGCGGCATGTGGTTGGAAGACGGCTCTGGTACTGCTAGTCAGAGCAGCTCACACGGTGAGACAGAACAAACATTTCTCCTCCCAACAACCCAAGCAAATATTTATTATATTCAAAGGATTACGTAATGAAAATTAATGTGTTTGACTGTTAGATTTTTGTGCGTGTAAAATGCTCCATTGAGGAGGCCAGAAAAATGTTGTGCTCTAATTTATTTCATCACGAATATTATGCAGTTTACCCATCTTAAAGGATTAGTTCACTTCCAGAATAAACATTTCCTGATAATTTACTCACTCCCATGTCATCGCGAAGAGATTAAGGTTTTTGAGGAAAACATTCCAGGATTTTTCTCCATATAATGGACTTCAATGGTGGCCAACAGGCTGAAGTTCCAAATTGGAATCATTTTCTTAAAATAAAAAATACAAATATACGTACTTTTTAACCACAAATGCTTGTCTTGCACTAGCTCGACTTCACGCATTACGTAGTCATGTTGAAAAGGTTTTAGAAAATGACTGATCGTTTCGCTAGATAAGACCCCTATTCCTCGGCTGGCATTATGTAGAGCCCTTTGAAGCTGCATTGAAATTCAGCCCATTGGCCACCATTGAAGTCCATTATATGGACTCAAAAACCTTAATTTCTTTGCGACTGCAGAAAGAAAGACTTGAACATCTTGGATGACATGAGGGTGAGTAAATTATCTTATTTTACAACCCTATAGCTTCATCATTAGCATTAGCATCCCTGTAGCTCAAACAGTAGAGCTGACAATGCCATGGTCATGTGTTTGTTTCCCAGAGAAAAAGACATCTGCCAAATAAATAATGTACATGATATGTTTCCTGATAGGTAACAGTAGCAAAAAAGATCATATGAGATATGATGAATCACAAACAAAATACACCACTGACAGACCAACAACCTTCATACTGTGATATTAACTTGTGTGCTCATTTTACTTTAAGAGATTTCACTCAGAAGTTAGATCAATTAAATAGGAAAACATTGGAGATCTGTTTTTAACCTGTTGCACCCATAATTAACTATTAAAGAAATTTTTTTTGCAGCTGTACTTCAATCTGTGTAGTATGAGCAAATATTGCCTCATAAAAACTAAGGGAATATACATGATGAAATTAAGACAAGGCCCACAATAGAGCCAGTGTTATTTTAGTATTATTGATATACTGCTTTAGTATTTATTCATATTTTGAATTAGCTTTTATTTTTATATTTTCAGTTTTCATTTGAATTTGTTTCAGTTGTTGTAATTTTTTTATCTCGTTTCACAATAGGTCCCTTGCGACAGCAATCTGAACCTCGTCCAAAAACAGAAAGACAACACTCGGTAAGAAATGTGCTTGCCATAAGAACATGCTAGTCACAAAAATGCCGTTTTTATAGTCCTACAGGCAGAGCAGAATAAAAATGTCCCGTAAAGAGGGTGGAAGATGATTATGAACCTTGACTAATGTTATAAGTGAATTTCAGCAAAAAACTAAACTGATAGAATGTTCGATTCCAACACTTTAAAGTCATAGCATGACTGTTTCTCTCTGTAGCTGTATAATTGCTCTTGAACATCATATCTAATGTAGTTTTTCTTTGTATTTGTTTTGTTCTGTGTGTGTTTGTCCTGCACAGAACTGCTAGCTGTCCTGTAGGCTGTAGATGACTTCATGGATGTCCATCAACAGGTTAGGAACAGCAAAAATGTGGATTATATCTGTTTTGATATATTTATTGGGCTTATATGGCTGTCTCGTTTGATTATATTTATACCTCTTAAAGACCTAGTTTTATCCCTTTATGATTTTTATGTTAAGGTAGTTGTACTGATATTTGCAGTGTAGCATGACATTCAGAAAATTACATTACAAATCAAAAGTTTGGGGTCAGTAAGATATTTAAAGTGCCCCTATTATGGATTTTTGAAAATGTACCTTTCATGCAGTGTGTAACACAGCTCTAAGTGAATGAAAACATCCTGCAAAGCTTTAAATCTGAAAGTGCACCGTGTATAAAGTTATTGTCTCTCAAAAGAAATAGTCAACTCTGAATCATTGAAACGAGTCGTTTTTAAAACAAATCCCAAGCCATTTCATGTTGACGTAGACATGAAATATTAGCATATTGCCCGCCCGCTTGTTGGTCTTTTCGCGTTGGCCTCAAGCGGCAACCTCCCGCTCTCTCGCGTGAAGCCAACACGGAAGTGACTTAAACTGTAATTCATCAACTGGCCGCTAGAGGCTGGCTGCAAAAGGGAGTCAATCCCATAGACTCCCCGTGTTAAAATGCCCAACTTTACAGCAGAAAAAAACATGTTTACAGCCTGGTTCAAAAAATTATTTTGGTCTATATAGCAAATTTTGTCCTTCATGACAACTGTGAGGGGGGTGAATTTTTTTATAACTCATCCATTTAAATTATATTAAGCCTTAAAGTTCTGCATAATTAAGGGCGTGGCCACTTGAGTGACAGGTGGATTGCCGCTGCTGTCACCACCGTCGAGCTAGGTGGGCGTGGCTTCAGCAACCTGCTCCCGCCTCTTTGCCCATTTTCGATTATCCGGGAGTGATGTGCGGTGACGCGCTGCCAAGATGGCGACGGCTGCCTCCGCCCACTTTTGAGCTTCAAAAACACTCTTCAGAAATCTACGGGTGACATCATGGACACTACGTCCATGTTTTTATACAGTCATTGGTTGGCCTGAATAAAAAAAAATACAAACTCTTTGCCACTAGGTGCCACTTTTGGCATGGTAAAATAGCTGTTTCCCCGGTAACGCTGTAAACAAAGCAGCACTGTGCTCACAAACGCTGCTTTATCAGGCATTACAGGCAGGATGAAATGGAAATGAGACCAATCGGACCAATCACCGCAGATTAGCGTCACGCAAAGGAGGGGTTTGGAAAAATGAATCGTTTGGGAGTCGTTGAGCAAATAAGGTATAAATAAATGCATATTATAAGACAATAGAAGTGTTTTTTGACCTTGCATGCATGACAACCTGTTGTTGGGGACTCCCAAAACCAAAATATCAACCTTTCATTACCCATAAATAATAGGGGCACTTTAAGAATGAAACTGATACTTTCGATTCAGCAAGGATCTATTACATCGATCAAAAGTGACAGTAAAGAATCCTAAAAAAGTATCAAGGTTTTCACAAAAATATTAAGCAACACGGCTTTTTTCAACATTGATAATAATAAGAAATGCTTCTTGAGCAGCACATCAGCATATTAGACTGATTCTGAATGATTGTGTGACACTGAAGACTGTAATGTATGATGTAATGATGCTGAAAATTCAGCTTTGAATGTCATCACAGAAATACATTACATTTTAAAATATATTAAAACAGATAACAGTTCTTTTAAATTGTAATAACATTTCAACGTTCACTGTATTTTTATTTAAAGAAATGCAGCCTTGGTGAGAGGATGAGACTTTTCAAAAAACATTAAACAGTCTTACCAACCCTAAACTTTTGAACTGTATATACAGTATATGCATTTATGTATAAATATCATTCTCCTCATCAATCATTAATTATGTGTTATTTTCAGCATTTTCATAAGCAGCCCTCTGCAGCGGACACTAGACGTGCTCACAAGAGTTCCTGTAGAGACACGGATGTGAAGGGGATTGAACTGCTAGTTCCAGCCCCGCGGCATACAGTTGGGCAAGTGTGCATCAGAATATCAGCGTGCTCTTTTAAGGACTCAACCCGTTTATCTTCTATCATGTGGCTGTTGGTCTGTAGACACAATAGCAAACCTGCCTGGCTTGTGCTGAAGGCTGGTACACGTCTAGAAGAACAGAAAAGAGCTGCCAGCTGGCAATGAATCACGCATGATTGTGGCCTTATCATAGGCTGCTTTCTTTCTTTCTTTCTTTCTTTCTTTCTTTCTTTCTTTTCCAACTGTAGCTCTCATTGTGTGGGTTTGGGTTTTATTTGTCATATTTATTTATTTATTGAGGCTCACTGTGGTGAGTAGATCTTTTAGTGACGGGGGTGGGAAGCAGTCACCAGCTTTCGGCATCTTTAAGAAAAACAAATGAGGTTAAACTTAAACCCATCAGGTGAACCCACAAAGTAATACACATCTATGTGTGGTTCTGTTTTGTTTCCTTTTGTGTCATGATGTAATGATGCTGAAAATGAATATAGGTAAATGTTAAATGTTGTATTTCAGTGTATCTTCTGGTGTCGAGCACCCAAGCCATTTCCGAATCCCGTCCAATAAATGAAGCGTAGGCATTATAATTTATGATGAATAGATCAGGTGTGATATGCTGTATACTTTTCAAATATTATTTATTAAGATTATGCTGTTTTACCAATCAACATATTTTTGTAAGGCCACAGCTGTTTGTGGTAAAACTGACGTGTGTAAACTGTACACTAATGTAGTAGCCTCATGTTTTTAAAGCTAGCTGTGCAGATTAAAACATCAGTGTCTCTCAAGTCAGATATATTGAAGTCCTGAAGACATTTGAGCTTATATGACATGTGAGCAATATGAATGTAAAACTGCAGACACACATGATAGTGGATATGGATTATGGAATACACTAGGTCGGAATATATTGATCAGATGCTTTGTTCAATAGCAAATGTTGGGCATTTTATTTTGTTTTCAAACACAAATGCACATTTTATTCATGTTTTTTGGCGAACAAAACTGCCCATTTTAGATCATATAATAAATTTAGTTTTTAAATATAGTACTATGGTGTTAATGCTATCCGTTAGCATTACCATTCATCTCATTGATATATGGGATACAGACTTTTTTTCAGCTAATGACTTGAGCTAATCTACTCTCATAAAATGAAACATTTGCAATTCATGTTGTTTGCAAAAACATTTGTCACTTTACAGCTCCTTAAAATACTATGGTATTTACTGTTTATGATGCATATTTCAAAGAATACCATGGTATTACCATTATAGAAGAAACATGGCATTACCAGTTTCATGTCCAGAAACATGAAAATACCTTGGTACTTTTTTTGTAAGACTAATATCCCAATTTGCTTCTTGTTTGAAGAGGTAGTCAAATTTTCTGGGAGATTTAGGCTTATAAATAATGCTGTTTGGGTGCTTTCAGGGGTGATCCTTTTAAAACAGTTCATGGAAAAGGGAAAAATATTTTTGGTTGGCTTAAGCCATACGTTCGCTGTGTCAGAGCCCCAAGTCTCTGCTGATTGGCCGAACTGTACATAATGCGTTTGCACATGTTAGAGCCATTAAGCACAAACTCATTCCAAAAACACTGACTGCTTTCTGCAAGTGATTGTTCTCCTTTACAAGTGCTTATTATGCTACTTTATTAAATGTTTCACTGTAAATAAGACTTTCTTCTTTTTTTGTAATAAAACAAAAGAAATCGTGTTTAATAAAGATCAGAGGGGTCATGAAATGTTTATTTATTGCTGTAATGTACATTATGGAAAAAATTTACACCCAAGACAAACTCAAATCAAATTCTCAGTCATTATTAGTAAGGCAACACAGAATGAACATTCATAGTTATAAAAACCCAGTACAGACTTTGTGAACTTTTTTTTTACTTTTGTTGTTAGAAAAGATAAACAACAGGTCTCTAAATGGTTAACATTATTTTAAACCACTTTTCAAAGCATTATGTATAATTGTAAGCCCTTAATTTTTTTTTTAGAAATCCTGAAGCAGCACCACTGCAGCCTGAGGAGGAACTATACTGCTAAAACAAGGCCTGATTATCAGAGGAAAGTTATAAGAATTTTACGAAGTACTAAAAACTGTTGTCTCCTCACACTCATGTTGTTTCATAAGTGCACGATTTGCTCTCTTCTTCAAGTTGCATTTACTGAAAAAGTTGGATTTTCATCAAAGAATAGGCACTTACATTTCTGTCTGTCCCTCATGGAAAGCCGTTATATGAATTCAGAACACATTGCATAGTGATATGAATGATTTTTGGGGATTTCGCATTCGTTTTTGGGAGCTTGACAGCACTTTATCATTATATGGAAAAGAGCTGCTTGAACAACATGAGGGTGAGTAAATCATGAGAGAATTTCCATTTATCCGATTAGTATTTTGCTCTATGAATTGCTTATTTCTAGACTTAATAGGCACTTGACAGGTCTAGTCTCTCTCTCTCTCACAGCTCTAGGTTCCACCATTTGAAAGGGGACGGCTCTCGAAGAACGTTGGAACCGCAGTGAACTTCACCCAGCAGTTTGTGGTACGGGGTCAAGTCATCAATGAAGGTACATTTGAGGCCCAGAGGCTCCAGAAGAGAACACGCCTCCGTCTCCAGAGCACACCTGCCATTCACCTTCGGCCCAAACGGTTTTGGGATGCCCAGCTGATCCCCCAACACGATCATGTTCACCTGAGGGTAAATACAGGTAATGCATCAAAACAAAGGTCAATGTAATGGGAAAACTATAATAGCAGATTCCTCAAGTAGCTTAATATTCCTGATTGTAGAATATGAATGGGTATTTGGTAGGATAGGTTAATGATGCTTTACATTACGCTATGCACTGGTTTCAAGATTGATAATGGCAATTAATGTTTCTTAAGCAGCAAATCAGCATATTAGAATGATTTCTGAAGGATCATGTGACATTGAAGACTGGAGAAATGATGCTGAAAATTCATCATAGCAATAAAATTACATTTTAAAATGTATTGAAATACAAAACATTTGTTTTAAAATGTAATGTGCTGTACCATGTCGGGATAGTAAGCCACTGCCCTGGGGTACGTTTTCTCTTCTAACACTTTAAACAGGATGGGCAAATCAATGATGTCCTCATCATCCAACCCCAGCTCTTTCTTCAGCACGTCCCTGTTCCAGTCAATACAGTTCTGAGTGAAAGATTAGAAGATGCCAGCATTATTCTTTCCCATAAAAAAGACAGATCTGTCAAATCTGGCTACAAAAATATCTAGATACTGTTTGGACGCAAAACGCATCTTAATGCATACACCTCCACAGGTTTGAGTGTGTTTGGGGTCATGATCCAGGGAGAAACATGAAATACCACTTTATCTGTAAAGACTGGAGTTTCAGGGAAATCCTTTAAGAAAATAATAACAACAAATGTAATTAGTATTTAGAGGTTATAAGAGAATGATATTACCCCAAAAAACTAATTTTATAGAAGAGTGTTGTAATGTAACTTTTATTACAAGACTGGAGTAGTTCTTGCAGTAAGTAAAAGAACAGAATGTTGTATGTCCTCCAGGTTGCATGAGAGATCAGATCAGACTAACCTTGCCACAGGGCTCTAGTAGACTGAGGTTGATGGTGATGAGCCCATCAAAGTCTCTATCAGGGAAATGAAGACCCTCTACAAAGAATTCCAGTTCAGTTTTGCCTCCTAGATAGGGCACTTTCTGTGTCAGCATGTCCGTTCCCACCACCATTATATAATCTTTCAGGAACAACTTCAGGAGTTTATGCTCTGGTAAGAAAGAAAGAGGACCCATTCAGTAAAGTACTGATGTTCCTTTATAATGCATCAGTTTTTGCTTCTAATTGAATTAAGTGTGTCTGTGTGTATCTACATATATTTCAATTTAAATGAAATAACTAATAACTAAGACAGGCTACAAAATTTTAAAGTTCATAATAAACACAAGCTCCAAAAAGTAAAAAAAAAAAAACTCAAAATGTATACTGAAAACATTTTTTGTATATTATATAAAATATTGTATTATTCACTCACTCCACACATTGTCTTTCTGTACATTTGTCTGAGGTCTGAAGACTCTCACGCTCTCTGAAGTGGTCTGTGAGATGTGCATGGTCAGTTTATAGCCTTCAGGAAGTTCAGCTGGGCCGTTGGTGCGCAGGATCATCTTGGACATGTCCTGCAAATCTGCCATCAAAACACATTTAGATAATTCTCACTTCCTTTCCACAGCATGGCATTTGAGGAGTAGAGTCAGATGTTAACTAAGCTAACAGTTTAATATGCACCGAAAAATACACAATTAAGCGAAATTGTACATTTAATTTTATTTTTTTATGGATCTATTTTCTATGGATATTTATTAGTACTAAATAAACCAATTTGATTTAAATTTGAAAGGAAAAAAAAGTTTTACTGGACTTCCAATGTATTCTGTCCAAACAGGATTAATAATAAGGAAGCATGATTTTGCTTGCCTACGGTGCTTAAAAATGGTAAGTACACAACACACTGGGCTTTAGTACAAAGTCTGTTTACACTTAACAATCGTCTGCGGCGTTCCCATATCTGACACCAGACCTGCCCAGACTCACCCGAGACTTTACTGATCTCATCAACCTCACTGTCCAGTGTCTTCTTGTATGTGGACTCAGAGTCACAGTTGACCAGCAGAATTGCACCATGGCCATTAGGACCCCACTTCCACGATCCCTAGAGCCAAAATCCAATACCATCACACATTCTTCAAATAAAGTCTTCAATAGCTACAATAGCACTATGCTGTTGGAACACAGAAGAAGATACTTTGAAAGTCAATGGGGTTCAAGAAACATTGGACCCTATTATGGGAGCCTGTTTCCGCCACAGATTTAAAAAAAAAATGTAATTGCATCTTTTTATTTCACAATTCAGACTTTGTTTCTCACAATTCTGAAAATTGTAAACTCAGAATTCTGAGAAAAAAGTTGATATAAAATGACAATTCTGAGTTTTTTGTTGTAATTCTGAGTTATATCTTGCAATTCTGAGTCATTTCTTTTTTTCCCCACAGAATTCTGAGTTTACATCTCGCAATACAATTTTTTGTTTCCTCCACAGAATAAAAAACATTTATGACTTTTTTTCTTGCAATTGCAAGTTTATATCTCACAATTCTGATGTTTCTTCTTAGAATTGAGAGTTTATCTCTCTCAATTCTGAAAAAACGTAAACTGAGATATTACTCCGACATACAAGAAAGAAAAATATTCATCTAAACTAATTAATTTGATCAGACCTTTCAGCACCATCTCCAAGCCTGCAGCAATGAGCCAAAAACAAATCTCCCCAATAAAGATGATATTGAACAGATCGCAAGACTACCAGCAAACAAAGCTCACCTTGTTTGGATTGTTTTTCTCAACAACGCCGTCTCGGTCAGCATCTACGTCCAGAGATATCTCTGCAACAGAAGAGAGACATCATGAGGCTTGCTTGTTCCTTCACAGTCCCACCAGCATGAGGATGTTTACAGTTACAGCACAGACACGGTTTACATAAGCATTATTCATAAACACAGGCGTATGTCTCAAAATGAAAACATCGGAGCCGTACCAACAGCTGTTAGATGCAGCAGGGCATCCCCGAGAGCCTCCGTCTTCTCTCCATAGTACCTCACAGATAACTGAAACCGATCAGATGGAAACAAGCATTAGGTGGATCATTGTGACAATTATTGTGGCTTTTTTATTACTAGAGTGATTCATCACTGTAATGATTGCATACAAAATGTATTTCATTTATCTAGATTTCAAGCTGTCAGTGCTAGACAGTGCTGTGAAAGTGACGTGAGATCATGTCGACACATAAACCTAATAGACAAAGTTTCCTGCATAGACTAGTAACAGGGTTAACCACAGAGTGCGTGTGCATCAGAGTAACAAGACTGACGAGACAAGCGGTTTCCTGTCCGCAACTGTCGATTTCTTTCAGTTCTGTTTATTTTCTAAAGGACTATTATCTGCTTTAGTGCTAAGGTTGATCATACATCGAGAAACGTACCCAAGTGGAATCTGCCCACACAGCAATCCACAGAAAACCCCATCACATCCTCCTTTTAAATATCTGTGCTAGTTTGATGCTTTCAGATACTAGAGTCTAGTATTTCTGGCTCAGTTTCAAACATTTTATCTTGTTTAAATCCGTTCCACAGAATTTTCCTCCAAATGCGGAAAATTCCACAGATTCTTTCGGTGTTTGCTCTTAATGGAGGACAAAGGTGATTGGATGTGCTGTAGGTACCTTGCTGTCGTTTGCAGTCTTGCTGACTGCGTCCATGGTTACGATGAGGACCGAGTTTGGGGTGAGAGGGTACGGAACGGCGTTCCTGTCCTTGGCTTGGAGAGTGATCTTGTAATGCACATTTGGGCTGCATTTTATCGAGAAGAATTTGGACTGCGGTGGGGCACACCTGTAGAGAACACATGCATACACAGACACATTCTGAATTTATCTATTTCACTGTACACTCTTAAAAATAAAGGTGCTTCAAAAGGTTCTTTAAGCGATGCCATAGAAGAACCATTTTTGGTTCCACAAAGAAGCATTCAGTCAAAGGTTCTTTAAAGAACCATCTCTTTCTTGTGTTTCTGTAATCTGAAGAACCTTCTTTCGCCACAAAGAACCTTTTGTGAAACAGAAAGGTTCTTCAGATGTTAAAGGTTCTTTATGGAACCATTTAGACAAAAAGGTTCTTCTATGGCATCGTGAAGCACCTTTATTTTTAAGAGTGTAGGATATTGCCCAAAGGAACTGTATTGTACCATTTCAAACCAAATTGATTATTTTAAATAAACACAATCTTTGAAATATATGGGGTCAGTTATTTTTTTTTATACTTTTATTCAGCAGGGATACATTAAACTGATCAAAAGTAAATAAATGCTTTTCATTTGACCTTTCTTTTCCACAAAAAATATTAAGCAATATCATATTTCAACATTGATTATAATAGTACAGCGTATTAGAATGATTTCTGAAGGATCACGTGACAATGAAGACTAAAGTAATAATGCTGAAAATTCAGCTTTGACACCACAGGAATAAAAATGTACTCAAATATATTAAAATAGAAAACAGTTCTTTAAAATTGTAAATTGCAAACCCAATGGTAACAAAGCTGAGAGTTTGGTTTGGCAGCTTTATTCTTAAGGTTGTAACTTTTAAACCATGAGGACCAACATTTTCTGACATTCATTCATTTTTAAAAAGTAATTTAAAATGGATTTAAATGATTAGCTCAAGCATGTCACACCACTGACGACACTCTGGAACATGACATGTCACCAGCCCAAATGTCATAATTACTGCATTAGATAGTGGGTTATTTATAACAGATATATGATTCAATTCTATCTTCTAAGACAACAGGCGCTAGTCATGATGATGTTGCTGATGGATTGTCTATTTCAGTATGGGCTGATAAAAACAAAAAGGTCTTTTAAAAACCTAAAGAAAAGAGCTATTAGGAGGTTTGGAAAGCTATCAAAGACAATAGCCGACAGTGGCTTTTATAAACCGAAGCATTGAGACGGAGTTCAGTGATGAATTTAAATAATGTAGCAGCACAACAAGTGCATTCATGCACCTTTGGAATTGGAGCTGAAAGAAGAAATTCTTCAATCATCAACGCCCCATGAATTCTCCCAGCAAATATGCAGAACAAACAGATCAATTATGACAAACAGCTCGATATTTGCAAATATTGAAAACTCAGTTCATTCCAGAATGATGTTGCCAATGAATTGTTTAGAAACTTTACAAACAATAGACCATTTTAGCTATAAACCATGTTAGCAAAACTGTATTACATTCATATCATCTGCGTTATACTTCAGTTGTTGGTGTGGTGTGTATACATGCATCCTTTTTTAGTGACATTGTGTTTAGACAGACTGTTTGGGTTCGAGTCTGTAATGATGTGCTTGTCAAAATAATAATAGTAATTTTGAAATGAATCCTTTTATTTTCTATTTAAAGTTCCTTAAATAGGTTCCTTTGATCTAAATTAAACTCAGTTGTCAGACAGTAACATGCTTTAACCATTTGCTTGATTTTGTTTGAGAACTTTAGTTACTTGTATAGGAGTCAATTTGACACGGATCACAAACAATGTTGAAAAAATATATAAATCCTATTAGACAACTAGCAGGAATGCAGCATGTTTGTAGCATGTAAACACACATTTGATTTATGTTTTATATAATAATGTTGGCGACTGACAGTTTTGGTCACCATTCACTCATATGCAACGAAAGCGAATAGAGACTGCGTCTGTCAGATCCAAACAAACACTCTCTAACGTATCCTTTCGTTCTCCGCGGAAGAAATAAAGTCAAACGGGTTTTGAAACAACAACAGTGCGAGTAACTTAAATGATAAAGGGACTTTCGTTTTTGGGCGAACTGTCCCTTTAAATACGTCTTTCGCGCTATTAAAATCGACCGCGGTGTTTAATTCCCTTGAGCTCCGTACGTCGCGCGGTTTACAAACGCAAGAGCGCGTCCCGTGTGGCTGCCCCTTTAAAACGACGTTCTAATATCCATACGAGTCCATTCACATAATGCATGAAAAATACATTCGCCCACCTGTTTAAATTCACCGTCAACTCCGTTCCGAGCACATATGTCGTCCTTGTCGTTTTCTCGGTGTCAATTGTAAATGATCGTCGGGGCACCATGATTTGCAACGATGCGTCTTCCTTTCAAAGTGACTTTGACAATTTCGTTTAACCCTTTATGTACTTGAGATGCCACCGTGCCAAGTCAATTTGACACGGATCACAAACAATGTTGAAAAAATATATAAATCCTATTAGACAACTAGCAGGAATGCAGCACGTTTGTAGCATGTAAACACACATTTGATTTATGTTTTATATAATAATGTTGGCGACTGACAGTTTTGGTCACCATTCACTCATATGCAACGAAAGCGAATAGAGACTGCGTCTGTCAGATCCAAACAAACACTCTCTAACGTATCCTTTCGTTCTCCGCGGAAGAAATAAAGTCAAACGGGTTTTGAAACAACAACAGTGCGAGTAACTTAAATGATAAAGGGACTTTCGTTTTTGGGCGAACTGTCCCTTTAAATACGTCTTTCGCGCTATTAAAATCGACCGCGGTGTTTAATTCCCTTGAGCTCCGTACGTCGCGCGGTTTACAAACGCAAGAGCGCGTCCCGTGTGGCTGCCCCTTTAAAACGACGTTCTAATATCCATACGAGTCCATTCACATAATGCATGAAAAATACATTCGCCCACCTGTTTAAATTCACCGTCAACTCCGTTCCGAGCACATATGTCGTCCTTGTCGTTTTCTCGGTGTCAATTGTAAATGATCGTCGGGGCACCATGATTTGCAACGATGCGTCTTCCTTTCAAAGTGACTTTGACAATTTCGTTTAACCCTTTATGTACTTGAGATGCCACCGTGCCAGAACGCCTATTGGTTGACCGCATGCAGGTGGATGGATGTCTAGGGAAGTCTCGAAGTGGGAAGACTTCAGCTGACTGGAAACGCCCTCAGTATGCGGCATAGCGACTGGCGCTAGAGGGCGCTGTTAACGCCAGCGCGACTGAACTTGTTTGTCCCAGTATTGCCTCAGGATAACAAACCGTTTTCTTCAATGTGCAAGCACGTGATGCAAATACGATGACAGTCAATTGTTGGTGAGGGGATGGCTTTGAATAAACCAATAAAAAGCTATTTATTTGTGATTTTTATATCTAGGCTGCACATATTTTGTTCTGAAGAACTGCCTTCAGTTAAGCCATTATTTTTCACCCATTCAAAATATAATTCAGATTTGTTAGGGAGTACACTTAATTTTATTACATTTAGAGCCATTTCAATTATTTCTGTGCTATGGAGGATTTAAATGCTAAGCTTATTGGTTTGTTGTCTAGAAGCAACATTTTATAGTCTGTTTACAGTGGAGTTAATATTGCACAAATGTTTTTGTAATATCCCCTGATCCTTTTTTTCATGATTTTTTTTTTTAGTATTTACTTAACATTTAAGTTAGACTAAATACTAATTAGCGCTGATCTTTGCTGGTTTTGTTTTTAGAATTTTTAGTATCGTGACAAAATGTAGTCAAATATTTATTTTCATTGTTCAGTTTTCACACAACGCTTGCAATAAATAAGTACATAAATAAATAAAATATACTCTAATATTATTTTCATTTTTTGATTTTATTAATGAGTTCAATTTAATGCAAAGGTAAGTTAATCAAACATTTTAAACACAGTTGAGGGTTACTTTTAAAGTATCTATAGGCGCTTTGTTCTCAAGAATATGATATGAAAATGATCATTAAAATTTTTTTTTAAATGCTTTTAATGTTTACAGTTAGCACATAATTTGTATCTTTTATGCTAAAAACAGCTCCAATGTATTTACAATGTGGGCTTGGCTACTGCTATACAGTTCCTCAATTCATGGTGCAATTTTTTTTAAGAACACAGTGAAGGAAAACAATGGATTATAATATTGTCACATTACCTACTGGTCTACAATTCCGTACCAACGACATGCACAATTTGTGTGGGTACATTGATTTCCAGTCAACAGGTCCGCTGAAACACGTTTGTCATGTCTGACCACTTTTTTCTTTTTCACAGACTCCGAGGTAAGCTGACAGACCGTGTTTGCTCCTGCGACACATCCGTTGTTGAAGACTTCATTTGAAGACTAAAGGCCTCAAATAACCTGTTTTCTCCTCTGAGAAACTGGGGTGGATGATGCAGCAGGAGAGAAAAGACAAGTTCTCACCTGTCCAAAAACTTGCTCAAAGCTACACATTTCAAGAATTTTCCTAGAAAATCAGATTAAGCAATGCAGTTATTGACTAACAATGTCTAAAGAATTATTGAGTAACTCAGTAAAAATGTAGACATGGTTTACAGAGATGTTTTTTTATTGGACCTCACATGTCTCTTATACCTTTACCAAGACACCATTTATGAGGCCTCATCGTTTGGTTTTCTTTACTTCAGCAAATAATCTTTTAAATAATATATTTTTCACACACACACAAACACACACATGCACACTCTCTCTCTCTCTCTCTCTCTCTCTCTCTCTTTTACAAACAAACTATTTTATTATCTGCATCAATAATCATACAACATTAACCTGCCTGGGCAAATCTGGTATGACAAGTTTACCATGCAGGCTTCATTTCTGCAAGCATAATGTATGAAAATGTGTAAATGAGTCTGTTTTTTTACACGATGGAAGCTAATTTAAAACATGCTTCAGCTAAAAATGTATTTTATCCTTTTTATTTCATGCTTATTTGATAATTTTTCAATGCAGCTGCTTTCATATTGACCAGTAAATGTAATATAGCGTGTTACACATATAATGCAACAGCAGTAATATTCTAAATACAATACAAAGATCATAGTAAATGTATATGTCAAATGGATCTTAGATAATTTAGATAATTTAGTTGTTATATCATTGGGCACAACAATATATTACTGATGTCAACATGCTGGCCTAGTTTAAAATGTGTCATCTCTACTAATTTATACTTTGAGTTACATTGAGAGTGTAGTCAGAGAACTGGCCCTTAGCACATACATACGAGTTAGATCATTTCAGTCTTACACATCAATAAGTCTTTTGCATAACTTCACATTTGAAACTATGTTGCTGTGGGAACCACTCTTGGAAAGCAAACAATCACATGCACTGTTGTTTAAAATTATTTAGTTTGAGAAAAATAACATTTTTAAATTTTCTGACAAAAATACATTTTAATCAGATCATGAAGATTACCTTTGTGTCGGGCTGAAAGATGATGATGACAGTTCTGTGCAGAGCAAAATTCCTGTTCAAACAGATATTTAAGGAGCTCAAAATATGATTTATTTACATTTTTATAGAATGCAAAGCAGAGTTTGATCCCTTTAAAGGGATAGTTCACCCAAAAATGAAAATGTGATGTTTATCTGTTTACCCCCAGGGCATCCAAGATGTAGGTGACTTTGTTTCTTCAGTAGAACACAAATTAAGATTTTGAACTCAATCCGTTGCAGTCTATCAGTCGTATAATGCATGGCAATGGTAACAAAATCTATGAGAGTAAAAAAACATGCACAGACAAATCCAAATTAAACCCTGCGGCTCGTGACGACACATTGATGTCCTAAGACACGAAACGATCGGTTTGTGCGAGAAACCGAACAGTATTTATATAATTTTTTACTTCTAATAAACCACTATGTCCAACTGTCTTTGTGCACACGCACGGCATCCGGAGCGTGAGGTGTGTACGCACTCTGGCATAGTTTACGCAAGCGCCGGAAGTGATCTCTCGCGCGTATACGTCACTCATTGTTTACACAGTGCACAAACATTGTAGGTACGACGGCTAATCAAAATGGTACTTACTTGCGCTTATCCGGATTGTTCAAACCGACTTAAAACTAAAAGATTACGTTCTCTCGCACGAACTCACTCGGGAGTGGTGACTTTCCACATATTCCCAACTTCTGAGCCTGCTCGCCTGAAGTTAAGGTTGATTGCTTTTCGGCTGGATATCAACACACCCATTAACGTAAACTATGCCAGAGCGCGTACACACCTCACGCACCGGATGCCGTGCGCGCGCTCAAGGCAGTTGGACATAGTGGTGTATTAGAGGTAAAAAATGATATAAATACTGTTCGGTTTCTCGCCCAAACCGATCGTTTCGTGTCTTAGGACATCAATGTGTCATCACGAGCCACAGAATTTAATTTGGATTTGTCTGTGCATGTTTTTTTACTCTCATAGATTGTGTTACCATTGCCATGCGTTATACGACTGATAGACTGCAACGGCTGGAGTTAAACTACTGAAGAAACAGTTCTACTGGGAAGTAGTGGCCTAATGGTTAGAGAGTTGGACTCGTAACCCAAAGGTTCGAGTCTCGTACCGGCAGGGATTGTAGGTGGAGGGAGTGAATGTACAGTGCTCTCTTCCACCTTCAATACCACGACTGAGGTGCCCTTGAGCAAGGCACCGAACCCCCAACTGCTCCCTGGGCGCCGCAGCATAAATGGCTGCCCACTGCTCTGGGTGTGTGTTCACGGTGTGTGTGTGTTCACTGCTGTGTGTGTGTGCACTAAGAATGGGTTAAATGCAGAGCACTAATTCCTAGTATGGGTAACCATACTTGGCCACACGTCACTTTCACTTCACAAAGTCACCTACATCTTGGATGCCCTGGGGGTAAGCAGATAAACATCACATTTTCATTTTTGGGTGAGCTATCCCTTTAAATAAATGCATTACAGGGGTTAAAGTTTTGGGTAGGGAACAAGCTGAAAATAAAAAAAATCTAGCTACTTGGTAATTAAAAAAGTAAATAAAGAGATACAATAAAATTGAAAAGCTGTCATAATATACACTTTAAAATATAACATTCATAAAACATTTATAACAATCAGTGAAAAAAGTCAAGTTTGACGGATTAGTCGACTGGCCAATGATGCGAGGCCTCTAGCAGCACGTGACAGCGGGGTGGATCACGTGTCAACGGAAGAAGGCGCTTTTGTTTTTCCTTGGGAAAAAAGTCAAGGAACAATGTTTGGAAAGGCGATTTTTAGTTATATTCTATTTTTCTCTCAAGTGTAAACAAACAATTGTATATAGGACATGACATCTTTCGGAATACCTAAACTATATTTCCGCGTCTTGAAGCTTGTTTGACGCTCCGTTTGGGAATTCTTGAAGCTGCAGAGATTGCGAGGCGGAAGAAGAAGAAGAAGAAGAAGGGACGAGCTGAGAGAGAGCCAAGTGATGGCTCCGGATTGATTTCACCAGAGCCTTGCAATGTTTTTCAACTTCATTCGGATGCCTATAAAATCATGTTTATATTTTAAAACACAGATTAGTCTCTGTGTCTCATTAATGTCATAATTTGGACTGATCATTTGCGCTCAAGAAGCTCAAAATGGCGGAGGGCTGGCCCATCCCCCAGGCCCTGTTCCTGCTCATAGTGAGTGTCGCGGGCCTGGACACTTGCCCTTCTCCCTGTACGTGTTCTGGTGGTCCAGGCGCAGCACAGTTGCTGGATTGCAATAGGAAGGGACTGACTGCTGCAGCTCTGGAAGCTCCAGCCTGGATCACCCATGCGTGAGTAATAGAGAAGATGTTTACATGCTCTGGTGATCAGCCTCCAGCTCTTTGCAGGGTCTGCACATGTGCACAATACTGACGCACAACTGCCAGCTGATTAGTTTAGGGTGACCATACGTGCCATTTTGTTGAGTGTGCAGACCGATCGGTGTATGCCATCAAAATACCATACAGACGGTTCCTTATGCTTTCAAAATGCTCTCGAGGTACTTTGATGGCATACACCGATCGGTCTGCACACGCAAACAAAGCCAAAACCTAGATATTTTAGGCAATATAGAAGTCCTGGGAAAATGGCACGTATGGTCACCCTAGATTAGTTCACATTTGTTAGTTTGGTGCAGTTCTAGTCACTATTTATGAAATGTTTTGTTTTGGCATTGCCTTGAAATGTCAAATGATTCCTTGTAGAAAAAAAATCCTCTAAAATAGCGTAATATTTATTTATTTATACTGTAGATATATAGTTTTTTAGTAACTAGAAAGTATCTTGCACTGATTGGAGCAGAGGCATCAGCGTCCCTCTACAGCCTACTGTTTGATACATGAATTTCGAAGGTCTCTAAATTACCAACATGATCAAAACTCTTCCACTTGCCTTCTGCTCTCTCATTGATGAACATACATTTTTTTAGTAAGTCAAAGACCTTTTAGCATATTTCTAAAATGTACAGCAATGTTGTGGTGCAGTGGTGTTTTTTCCTTGTGAAATCTTTTCAAGTAAATGTATGAATTACTTTATATTATATACTATTTCTAGTTTAGTTTCTTTGCTTTGTTGTTTTAAAATCTGTTTTTAAATATGCAGTAGTGTGAGTCTTTTTATCAGATCTAACGGTACAAATGATAGACTTGACACTTGCTCCTCCAGTCTTAAAAATTGGGTTATGCACTTGCTACCATTTTTTTTTGTAAGTGAGTGCAACTAGATAAGCCTTTTGCTATTCCTTTAGTCATTTTCCTCAGTTTTTGGGTTTATAATAGACTGTATTGGTCTGTAAAGTTGTTGTTTTTTTCTTCTTCAGGTGTTAATACAATTTCTTTGTGAATTTAGGTCTATGAATCAGAATGAACTTACAGCGGTGCCTTTTCTTGGAGATGTCTCATCCAACATCACAGTGCTGTCACTGTAAGTTTCCCGCTGCGTTTCATTCTTTTTTAGGCTTCGCTGCTGTTTATAGCTGGTGAAATTGCTCCAGTTGCTTATGTAGTGTTATGTAGTTGACTGAAGTGTTCATGTGGATTACATGATTGTTTACTATTTTACTTTTCATTAAGAGTAAATGATGTATGTTGATATGGCACTATAACGATCTGCTGTTAATTTTCAGTGTTCATAACCGAATCTCAGAAGTCGTGGCGGAGCAGCTGTTGCAATATTCATCTCTGGAAAGTCTAGATTTGAGCTCTAATTCTATATCTGAGCTCAAGGCCGGATCATTCCCTCCCATGCAGCTGAAATATCTGTGAGTTTTTGTACTCAGGCTTGTCTGAATTTTGCACTTTCATAGGACTGTGTTCAAAATGAGAGATTTCTGAAGAAGTTATACTTTTCCCTTGAGTTAAATATCAATTGTTGCTTTGCTCTTTTTGTCATTGAATAATGGATGTTTTTCTTGGTGTTTCTGATTACTTTTGGGGCTTACGGATATTTGTCTGTTTCCTCTCTCCATCACGACAGCAACCTGAGCAAAAACAAGATAAGTTCTTTGGAGCCCGGTTGTTTCGGAAACATCAGCTCCCTTCTGGTGTTGAAGATAAACCAGAACAGACTCTCTGTGCTGCCTGATAAAGTCTTCACCCTCTCTCAGCTCCAAGTCTTGTGCGTATTCATGGCTAATGAATAGGATGTGCTCAATTAGATTGTGTCTGACAAGTTTACTGCGTGCTAAATGCACCTTATATTATCAAGTGGGGAGTTAATTTCCCTTGTTGTCTTGTCTCTCTCCGGTGGTTAGGACAGTAGTTTGGATTTTCTCATTGTAATGTGCCCCTCTTCATGTTTTGTCACTTTTCAGAGAGTTGAGGCGCAACAGGATTCGTGTCGTGGAAAGTCTAATTTTCAAAGAACTGAAGGGTCTTAAATCATTAAAGATGCAGCGCAACGGCATCACGAAGCTGATGGATGGAGCTCTCTTTGGTTTGGAAAACATGGAGGACCTGTGAGTCAATGCTTCCAGTGTTAAACAGGAAATATATGTAGCTAAAAATGGCTGTTTTCCAAAAACAAAAAAAACATTTTAATTCTTTTAAAGACATTTTTACAATAATTTACTGCTTGCATTAAGCAATGTGGCAAAAATGTGTAAAGTGGTGGTTCCTCTGGGGGAGAAAATCATCTTAGAGCAATTTTTATATATATATATTGTCATTTTGCCAAAAAGGCTGGACAATAATTTATTAATTTTATTAGTATTATTGTTATAAAAAATTTTTGGCTTTATCACTCGACTTTAAATAAGACTTGGCTTTAGTAGTATTTTTATTTTATGATTTTTCTATTTAAAACCATATATCTGAACCTGGAGATTATTATAATAATCCCCCCCCCCCCCCTTTTTTAAATTTTAAATTTAA
>NW_015506509.1:411223-413080 GCF_001515645.1 Sinocyclocheilus grahami | reverse complement strand
AAATATTATAAAAAGCCCCCCCCCCCCCCATTTTTTAAATGTATAATTTAAGTTTCTATTTCACATGAATCAAAGTAGTGATTTATGGGTGACGTGTGCTCTGTTTTCTGCCAGAGAGTTGGAGTATAATAATCTGACAGAGCTGAATAAGGGCTGGTTGTATGGCCTGCACATGCTCAGGATTCTGCAGGTAAATCAGAACAATATTGGACTCATCCGAGCCGATGCCTGGGAGTTTTGCCATCGCCTGGAGGAGCTGTGAGTGACTTCGGCCCTGACCTTAACGTTTAATCCTATATACAATACTGTGAAATTTGTAATTTTTTTCTAGAAATGGATGATCTGTCTTAGTTTTTTTTCTTGAGGTGTTTGATGAGGTGTATTTGATTGTTAGCTCTCAGGTAATGCGTATGCGTGTGTTTTGATTCCAGGGATTTGTCCTTCAATCACTTGAGTCGTCTGGAGGATTGGGTGTTTTCTGGTCTCAGTCTCCTGCAGAGTCTCAACTTGGGTGACAATCAAGTCTCACACCTGGGAGAAGGAGTGTTCAGCAGCCTGGCTAACGTCCGCACATTGTAAGATAATCAACGTTTCCCTTCTGTCTCTCATTTTATGCAGATACTTTTTTTGGTAGCACTATATAAAAAGCCTTAAGTTTATGTGTAAAATGCATTAAAGATTTTTTTCTGCTGTGCCAGTCAGAACAGTAATTCAGAATTTAACTTGCCCTGCCAATATTTTCACTCATCCCACTACTAAATAAATATATATATATATATATATATATATATACAAAGCCTTTTTTTTAACTCCTAGGCAGAAATAGGCTTCCATAGTTCTATCTAAGAGCTAAATGTTTACTTAATTCAAGTGAAATTGAGCATCAAAACTATAAAATACAACAGAAAAGACTCATGTTTTAAACCCTTTTTAACTCTGACTCTGTGAAATACTCTAGGTTATAGATTCATAGATGTATAAGGTTATGCTGTTATATTGTTCTTATTTGTATTTGTGTAAAGACAATGACTACAATAAAATCCAGTCCATTCCATTATTCAGCACGCACAAAGAGTTTTTGTTTTTCCAGTGTAAATAATCTTTTTGAATTTGTTCCTGCAGGGACCTGAGTAAGAATGGCATCATGTCTATTCATCCTGATGCTTTCACTCATTTAAAACTTAAAACACTGTAAGTCATTCTTTACTTTCTACAGACTGTATGTATTTTCTGTATCTTTGCATTTTACATAATATATGTTTGTTGCATCTTTGTCTGTACAGACAGTGTTTGTATATTAGAATAGTGTAGTTCAGGTGTATTCTCAATGATGCTTGGATTGTTGTCTTCCTCAGTGATTTGAACACCAGCAGCCTCCTGTGTGACTGTCAGCTGCAGTGGTTGGTCCAGTGGTTGATTGACAGTCAGTTCCAGCAATCCTGCACTGCCGTCTGTGCTCATCCTGCCTTCCTGGCAGGATCTAGTGTGCTTGCTATTAAACCCGAGGATTTTGTCTGCAGTGAGTGACCTTACAGTAACAAAATGTCCAAGGCGACCTTCTCTGTTTTGTGTCTTGTGCCAATAAAAAAAGCAATTTTATGAAACTTTAAATCTAAGCTCTTTCTTGCAATGAGATCTCTTTATTGTCTCACTCACAGATGACTTCCCTAAACCCCAGATCAGCGCTCATCCCAAGACCGCCGTGGCCTTGCGCGGGACCAACGTCACTCTGAACTGTTCTGCATTCAGTAGCAGCGATTCTCCCATGAGCACCGCCTGGCGCAAAGACGGAGAGGTGCTGTATGAAGCTCAGGTGCAGAACTATGCTCGGTACCAGGATCACCGCCTCCTCTACAC
>NW_015506509.1:409577-410853 GCF_001515645.1 Sinocyclocheilus grahami | reverse complement strand
AGGGGGTCTGAATACTTTCCGTACCCACTGTATATATAATATATAAATATTACATGTTTCTTAAGTTGCAGCAATAGGTGGAAGTATAGAGTTATATCAAGTAATAGTTATAACAGTTTTGCTGGTAAATGATGGCATACGGTACTGATTTTTCTGTATTTTTTTTTCTTATCATATTCTAACATGCCTGTATTTGCGCTCAGTTAAAGAACAGGTGTGTTTGTGTTACCAAATGATCTTGATGAAAATAGAAGTAGCACTGAGCTCTATCTCTGTAAAATAAAAAGAGCCCATAATTGCAAACAGATATAGTCTATCCCTTTAGTTTAAGCCCTATATGAATCCTTCTAGTTTAGTTTCATTTCAGCTTACCCCAACAGAAAAAGAGCACATTCAGACATGCCCACTTCTCATAACCTCCGCCACGTCCCTTTGGCACAGTTGTAAAAGGGATTTCAGCCTTTTACAGTCAGCAGTGCGTGAAAACAAGCTAAAAAAACTCACATATACCAGCCTGTCCATACAATACCTTCTATTATACATGAAAAGCATACAATGGCACTGAGCTGCCTAGAGCCCTAAAACTCAAGTCTCTGTAGATGTACAATCACCCAAATAAACAAGCTCTTCACATTTTAGATTAATAACAGAAAGCAAGTTCTACACAGCGGCAGTTTGAAAATATTCTGATGGTTCTCTTTTGATGTTTGTTCGTTCCAGGGACATCCGTAATAATGAGATATCTCTTGCCATCGAGGACTTCGTTGGCATGTTTGGGGGTTTGAAGAGGCTGAACTCGCTGTACGTTTGTTGATGGATACGAGCTGTTTGATCTGACTCAGAGATGTAAAGTGTGGCTTGACATGCGCATGTGTGTGTGTTTTCCAGAGTTTTACAGAATAATAAAATCAGGACCATCACTAAGAGAGCGTTCGAGGGTCTGATGGAGCTGGAGCATTTGTGAGTCTCTCTTTTAGCCTTACATCTCTATTACAACTCGGAAAATGATTTTATTCCGCATTATAAACTTTCACAACCTGTTTGTTTTGTAGTCAAGGACAGGAACAGACTTACATAAAAATATAGAAATAAAATAATAATATCTGGAAGAGTTTTTATATTACTATTATTATATTACTAGTAATTACTACTAATGAGACATGAAGTTTTCAAAATACTAAGGGTTTATGAGATATGAAGTCATATCACAACATTCAAAGCATCAGATCTTTTGTTCCGTATTCTTCTGTAAGAAATAAATTCACAATTGCGAGAT
>NW_015506509.1:407688-408412 GCF_001515645.1 Sinocyclocheilus grahami | reverse complement strand
TGCAATTAGATGGATGATCTGTTGACAGAAAAAACAACGCAGTTATAGTTGATTCATCCTTTGTGTGTGAAATGGAAATACAATTTAATGAGCACTCTCTAATGTCTATGGAAGCATATTATTAATAGTTCATATTTTAGCATGTTTTAGTTGTGCAAGTCTTCATACCCAGAAGTGATCTTTCGCTGACCTCTGCGTACAGCTGTATTTCACACCGTTGTGCGATTTTGACGTAGTTACAGAATTCAGAGTGTTTGCTGGTGTCAGATTGTTCATTTGAAGTGTCGATTATGCGATCATCTGCAGGAATTTTGGATTGGCGTATTGCTAAAGTGCTATGATCTCTCCAATGCTTTGATAAAGCATTGCCATGATGAAGTTTGCCATTTGTTTTTTCCCTCCCCTTATTTACCCTCATTTCTCCATGGTTGTTTTCAGAGCTCTGTCAGTTTAATTTTCCTTGTCTGTTGAACAAACATAGCAACCCTCTGGGATGCCGACCTCAGCAATTTAATTATTCTGTTTATATCAGTTCATGATACTGATGGAGGAGTGGATTTGTAACCTAATAATAGAATATAACAATAACAGAAACTTGATTCACAAAGCAAACACTGTAAATGCACATGGTGCTGTTTAGGGTTTGATTGGCCAATGGGTTGTTTGTTTTTGTGCTAGCTATTTAATCAGAGAATTAATTCTGTTGTCACATTTCATAAGTAGC
>NW_015506509.1:407344-407560 GCF_001515645.1 Sinocyclocheilus grahami | reverse complement strand
GGTGCAGAACTATGCTCGGTACCAGGATCACCGCCTCCTCTACACCACCGTACTCCACCTGCTCAATGTCAATTTCACAGATGAGGGCCAGTACCAGTGTGTGGTCTCCAACCATTTTGGGTCCAACTACTCCACTCTGGCCAAGCTCACTGTTAATGGTTAGTGCTTCATCAAAATTGATTGTTACATTATGTTACATAAACCGATTTCGTCCTG
>NW_015506509.1:406269-406729 GCF_001515645.1 Sinocyclocheilus grahami | reverse complement strand
TTTTTTACTATGGTCCAATGGGCAAAATTTTCTTTTGAATTATTTACATTTGATAGTAGTTTAAAAATGAATTGCCTCTGGTCTGTTTGACAGAAACCCCATCCTTCCAGCGCCCTCTAGAGGACCGTAACGTTGCTCGAGGTGAGACTGCTGTCCTCCAGTGCATAGCACGTGGTAGTCCTGCCCCCCGTCTCAATTGGACCAAAGACGACGCTCCGTTGGTGCTGACGGAACGCCACTTCTTCGCCGCAGCCAATCAGCTCCTCATAATCGTAGATGCCAGCCCTGCTGATGCAGGGAAATACATGTGCATCATGTCCAACACGCTCGGCACAGAGCGCGGTCATATCTACCTCAGCGTCTCACCCTCGGCCAACTGTGACCCGGTGACCAGCATATACAGTCAGGACGGATGGACAACAGTTGGCATTGTAGTGATGGTGGTCGTCTGCTGCGTTGT
>NW_015506509.1:400548-402418 GCF_001515645.1 Sinocyclocheilus grahami | reverse complement strand
CTTTTTTAATAGTGTTCATATTGATATCGGAATTATATCGTATTGACCGAAATTAAGAATTATATGGTGATTTATAAATTTTGGCCATATCGTCCAGCCCTAATTTGGTGTTTAACAAAAATGCAGAGTAGATTAACATAAATACTATCTTTATAAAATATAATATACTTTATTTTAAATGTATTCAATTTTAATTAAATATTATGTAATTTAAATAAATGCTATTTACTAGGATTGTTTTTTTATATATATTTTTTAATATTTAAAATATTCCTCTTTTTGGTCCTCTTTAATTATAAGGTTTAAGTGGTCTTTTAACCCAGACTGCTTCAATATAGTATTATAGTAATAAATATGATTATTATCCATAACTACATGGTGATTCTAGTTATATTATATTATGTTCTATTATATTATGTAAAAAATGCAACAGCCCTACCTAGTATTTAAAATAGCCATTCTAACAGTTTGAGGATAGCTCAATAATGAAATAATTTGAAATCTATGCACAAAAATGACATGAATTTTAATGTATAAATCTCTCTGTTGGTGTATTCCAGATGAGATGAACCTACCAGCAGACATTCCCAGTTACCTCTCATCTCAGGGTACGCTGTCAGAGCCTCAGGAGGGCTACAGTAACTCAGAGAATGGAAGTCACCAGCAGCTTATGCCATCTCATGCTAACGGTTACGTCCACAAAGGCACCGACGGTAATGTCACCGTGTTCCTCTAGCGAGAACGTTTATTCATAAAGGCTATAAATATGACAAGTCGTATAGTTTGGATGTATAATGCTGTCATGTTGTGATGTGTTTCAACAGGAGTGTGTTACGGTGAAGTGAGCAGTGATGTTGATCCAGATGCTAATGGAATGCTGGGTAGTCGTGTGGGCTCTTTCTTTGCTGAACGTAGCAGCTTCCACCGGAGTGAACCCAGAGAGGGACAGGCAAATGTCCCTAATGGTAATGTTAAATTTTTAATTTATCCCATAAATGTATATTATTTAATTTGCTTAAAAATTAATATTCTGTCATTTACTCGCCCTCATGTCATTGCGGAGTTGGCTGTTTGTCTTACCAGTTGACCTCATTGATCGGCTAATGGGTTGCTGGATGACTAGTCGACCATCTTGACCTTCGTTTGTGTTTTTTTTTAATTTTTTTTTTAGGTGGGCCAGGCACTCTGGTCATCTGCTCAGACTGCTACGACAACGCCAACATCTACTCGCGCACGCGTGAGTATTGTCCATACGCCTACCTGACAGAGGACGACCCACTTGTGTCTCAGATCTCTCGGGATGGACACCAGAGCAGCCATCAAGAGCGGGATCAGCACGCAGACACGGCACTGGAGAGTTTTATAAGTCAGCAGAATGCCTCTGTGTTCCTCACCAACCATGAACCACGACTACCAGCTTCACAACACTATAGCACTGGTGAGATGAACCACATATGCACCTCATTTCAGTCTAATTTCCTATTAATATTCTTTTCACCATTGCTTTATTAAATTCAGTGATCTGCTCACCTTGGCGACCTTTTTAGGAGTTATTCTAATAAGTTAAAATTAAGATACTTTGTGTTATAAGATGATTTGTCCCAAATCTAGTATCATTTGTGCATGAGGCAATTCCAAAATGCAGTGTGACAAGCTAAATCAGAAAATGCCATCCTAGATCGCAGGCAGTGTTAAGAAAAATGTCCATTTTAAATGTAAATATTTCATTCATACTTAAATGCATATATTTCTATAATATTGTATAATACAAATATTAATTAAATATATTTAGATTTTAAATTGATAAAGTTTGGGGTCAGTAAGATGTTTTTGAAACCAAGGCTGCATTTATTTGATTAAAAAATACAGT
>NW_015506509.1:397345-398967 GCF_001515645.1 Sinocyclocheilus grahami | reverse complement strand
CCCCCCCCCCCCCCCCATTTGCATTCTTGCAAATGTGCATCTAGTAGAATTGCAAATGTATTTGATTGATCAGCATGACTGAGCACCAGTGGTGTGTGTTTGGGGCGGGGCTACATTCTGACTGACCAATAGGAGAGTGGGGGAGCATTTGAAATTTTTTGCAATTCCATTTGGTGCCCTAGTAGTGTAGAAATCACTCGGTTCACCTTTAAAATGTGTATATGCTGCATTTGAAATCCGTTGTTACTGCTGGATCAAACTGGTCTCGTCTCGAGTTCTTTGCCTTTTTTGTTGTGAACCTCAAGATAGGTGTTCAGATCATCGTCTTAATTTGAGGTTTGAGAATAATTTTGACAGTCAGGAATGGTCATGCCTAGCCATTTTTATTGTTTTGGCCTTAGAAGTACAGCTGGATTTAGATTTAGATTGCCTGTAAACGTTGTCTTAAGAGTCTGTGTCCAAAACCAAAGGCAGCTACCTAACTGTCTTGCTGCGCACTCATTCAACAGACTCCTTTTCAGGAAACACATTTCAGTCGGACTTTCTGGGCACTGTAACATCACGTCTAATGATCTTGAACAAATTCAGAGATTAGCAAGGTCATATTTAATGACCACAGTTCTTATTTCGCAGTAGAAAATGTGGGGGGGATTATAAATTGGAATTTAGTCATTCCGTCAGTCCAAATGTGTTTTTTAAATTTATGCCGAACTGCATATACAGGATGTTATGCAACCATTTGATTCAAATACCTCCAGATCAGCATTTTTCAGGTTTCGGACACATCCACTACTTTGTTTTAAATGTGCTGTCACATTTACATTTATGTGGCAAAATTCCATGGGGAAAATGCAGTCGTGTCAATAGGAATCTGTGCGATCTGGAATTTGTGTTAGCCAAAACATTTCGCTAATGTGACCACACCTTAAGGCTGCATATTTTAGAAGTGGCATCTGAGTAAAGAGAGCTTCATGAATTGCTATACTATTGATAATGGATAATAGACCATGTGTGTGGATCCCTGATTAAATCTTGCCCATTCTTTTTGTAAGAAAGCTCCACAACAAAATTTGCACTTTCTGAGCGTACAAAAGCTGGATCTTGCATTGCAGCAGATATCTAAGGTCACTGTCTTTTAATAGAAAAGTTTTATTTTCAACCACTTTCCAACTGTGATAACTACCCCGATTTGCATATTGATTTGTTGCATTTTGCACAATCTCTTGCCTTGCAGTTAGCTGTACAATTACACTAATCATAGACCTTGATGGCAAATGATGCGTCTGACACCTCGCTGTGTCAATTTCTCCCGTTGAAAGGAAAGGTATGTCATCAGTGGCTTCCAGCCACGTTTAAAACATCTTCATTTTTCAAATTACTGTTAATGTTTGCGGGAGATTAGCGCAAAGCAGTTTAAAAGTAGTGTAAGTGAATAGTGGTTTTATTTTACTCTGAATTATATGGGACTTTGTTGGGATCTTTAGAAATGGACAAGTGTGATTTCACTTACAGTTCTTTTTGATTTACACCAAAGAAAATTCACATGGAACAAACATTCCTGCCTTCTGCAAACCAAAGTTTAGCTTCAGTGCTTTGACAATATTTAAATGCTGCTTTTTTTT
>NW_015506509.1:395088-395665 GCF_001515645.1 Sinocyclocheilus grahami | reverse complement strand
CTGAGAGATGATCTGAGAGAGAAATTATAGTTGTGAGATCAAAGTATACCTCCGCCTGCTGCTTACCCTCTTTACTCAGCTTTATCAATAATTCATTCAAACACTAGACTCGCTTTGGATTATTACACTAGTGGAACGGGGCCTTGCTGCGCCCTCTGAACGCACCGCCCTGCACAGCTCAAGAAAAATCTCAGGCTATTGCCTTCGTTTTAGACCATAACTGAGACTAGACTAGGTTTAGAACATCCAGTAGATACATAATAAGCTAGTTTATTTGTGTTTGGAGCCTTGTACTTTCTAGATTTAATATAGCGGGGAACAGGCCTATTGTTGTGAGGGGCTACATTTTCTTTCTTCTTGTGGAATACACCGTATCTTTTCCACCGAATAGAAAAAAGAGAAACATCTTGAAGGTTCTGCAAGAGGTAGTATATGTTATTTGAGCATAGCTGTAGATACATGTAGCCTGGTCTATAAATAACTTAAAGGTTGAATGTAAGTAACACACTGAAATTAGTTTCATGTCTGGTCTTGTTCTATAGTATAATTAACCATGTCTCCACACTTCCTGGTGCGT
>NW_015506509.1:393171-395078 GCF_001515645.1 Sinocyclocheilus grahami | reverse complement strand
TGTTTTTGAAACCAAGGCTGCATTTATTTGATTAAAAAATACAGTAAAAACTGTAATATTGTGAAATATTGGTACAATTTAAAAGAACTGTTTTCTGTGTTAATATATTAAAAAATATAATGTATTACTGTGATAGCAAAATTGAATTTTCAGCAGTTATTACTCTAGTTTTCAGTATCCCATGATCCTTCAGAAATAATTCAAATATGCATTCTAATATGGCACCGAAGAAACTGCTTAATATTTTTGTAGAAACAGATCTTTTTAGGATTCTTTGAATAGAAATGTCAAAAGAACAATTTTTTGTAACAATGTAAAAAGTCATAATTTCACTTTTTTTTATCAATTTAATGCATCATTACTGAATAAAAGTGGTTATTTATAAAAAAAAAAAAAAAAAAAATATTGTCACACTGACCCTAAACATTTAAATGGTATTGTACATGTTTGTAGTTATGATCAGTGCTCAAGTATTTTTTGGCTGGAAATTAATCTTTGCAATCTCTATACAAGTATTTATTAAAATACTTCGTGAATTATCGGAAAAGTTGCAGAGAAATCAGAAATTCATTGGCCAGAAAATGTGGGAACCCTGTAGAATCTGTTGTGAGTGTTTTTAAACATTTTTTCTATCTGCTTCACATAATGAACACTAGTTGTGTGGCATGCATGAGTGTTTGCTCGTCATGAAGAGTGTGTCAAAGTAGATTTTTGATATTTTTACTTGCCTATGTATACGGTAAACAGAGAGAGTCCGCTCAGTAGGGTTCGGAACTGATCTAGTGCATGCACTTATTTCACGGTCTCTATTTTTCTTGTCTCAGATGTCCCAGGCAGGTCATTTTGGGATGGGGAAGAAACCCACTCTTCTATCCTCACCCAGGGCTCAGTGACTGTACACAAGCCCCCGATGGGTCTGTCCGCTGGGGACGGCCGAGAGGAGAGGAGGGGGGCACTGGAGGAAGGCTCATACAGGACTAACCCACAGGAAAGCGCCTCTGCGCCCACATAAATCCAGCCAGCCCTGTCTTCCCAACTCATTTTGACCCCAAACATCACCACTTTGTCCTTCAGTCACCTCCCAGTGCCCTCAGCCCACTACCTCCATTGAGAAGCCTCATTGTCTGCCAAATGAAATGCCTCTCTCTTCAATGTTTACACTGCCTCTCCTGTCCCTCCCCACCATCTTCCTTTGTAGCTCACTGGGATGTGCGTGTTTTGTGGAAAACTCTTTCAAACAAGAGACCGAATTCCTGCCTTCACCATTCCTCAGCTAATCGGACTGGTTTGAGCCCTGAATGTAACCATTTCCAAGAGCTCCACTAGTCCTACCGTAACATGTGACGTATGAATTATGTTTGGTTTTCCCACCTACTTAAGAGTGTTGAACCTGTTTGCATATGCCAAAGCTTGACCCAGACTCCCCTATAACTTGCTTTTGCTCTGGTACAAAACCTGTACGAATACTGACTGTGAAGATTGGACTGCCAAAAGAGGGCAGTGATGTTCTCTGAGTGACGTCAAGAGAGCCAATTACCTGTATTGCATTTCTTATTTCTGTTGGCAAGCAGTATGGACTGTTGACCAATAATGTTTATAGAGTTGACGGCTCTGTTGTTTCCACTGTTATTGTATGCTGGAGATACTGTTATTTGTCATTAATAATGCTTCTTACAAACCTAAACACATTCCTTAATTTCTCTTTTTGTTTTAAGGCACTATAACATACAGTAAGAAAAACCGGATATGTTGCACCTTTGACAATCTGGCCGGGACAGCCTTATATGAATCATGATATGCTCATTTTATTTTTTTTACACTTCTTTCCCATATTAAGCTTACGTATTGTTATTTTTGTGACAGAATATCCATTTTAATTGGTCCCCCCCCCCCCCCCCCACCTCTGC
>NW_015506509.1:330603-392842 GCF_001515645.1 Sinocyclocheilus grahami | reverse complement strand
TTCACTCTTTGTTATATTGCAGCCATTTTCTAAAATCATTTAAGTTCATTTTTTTCCTCATTAATGTACACACAGCACCCTATATTGACAGAAAAACACAGAATTGTTGACATTTTTGCAGATTTTATTAAAAAAGAAAAACTGAAATATCAGATGGTCCTAAGTATTCAGACCCTTTGCTCAGTATTTAGTAGAAGCACCCTTTTGATCTAATACAGCGATGAGTCTTTTTGGGAAAGATGCAACAAGTTTTTCAGGGGATCCTCTGCCATTCTTCCTTGCAGATCCTCTCCAGTTCTGTCAGGTTGGATGGTAAACGTTGGTGGACAGCCATTTTTAGGTCTCTCCAGAGATGCTCAATTGGGTTTAAGTCAGGGCTCTGGCTGGGCTATTCAAGAACAGTCACAGAGTTGTTGTGAAGCCACTCCTTCGTTATTTTAGCTGTGTGCTTAGGGTCATTGTCTTGTTGGAAGGTAAACCTTTGGCCCAGTCTGAGGTCCTGAGCACTCTGGAGAAGGTTTTTGTCCAGGATATCCCTGTACTTGCATTCATCTTTCCCTTGATTGCAACCAGTCGTCCTGTCCCTGCAGCTGAAAAACACCCCCACAGCATGATGCTGCCACCACCATGCTTTACTGTTGGGACTGTATTGGACAGGTGATGAGCAGTGCCTGGTTTTCTCCACACATACCGCTTAGAATTAAGGCCAAAAAGTTCTATCTTGGTCTCATCTGACCAGATAATCTTATTTCTCACCATCTTGGAGTCCTTCAGGTGTTTTTTCATGTGTCTTGCACTGAGGAGAGGCTTCCGTCGGGCCACTCTGCCATAAAGCCCCGACTGGTGGAGGGCTGCAGTGATGGTTGACTTTCTACAACTTTCTCCCATCTCCCGACTGCATGTCTGGAGCTCAGCCACAGTGATCTTTGGGTTCTTCTTTACCTCTCTCACCAAGGCTCTTGTCCCCTGATAGCTCAGTTTGGCCGGACGGCCGGCTCTAGGAAGGGTTCTGGTCGTCCCAGATGTCTTCCATTTAAGGATTATGGAGGCCACTGTGCTCTTGGGAACCTTAAGTGCAGCAGAAATTTTTTTGTAACCTTGGCCAGATTTGTGCCTTGCCACAATTCTGTCTCTGGGCTCTTCAGGCAGTTCCTTTGACCTCATGATTCTCATTTGCTCTGACATGCACTGTGAGCTGTAAGGTCTTATATAGACAGGTGTGTGGCTTTCCTAATCAAGTCCAATCAGTATAATCAAACACAGCTGGACTCAAATGAAGGTGTAGAACCATCTCAAGGATGATCAGAAGAAATGGACAGCACCTGAGTTAAATATATGAGTGTCACAGCAAAGGGTCTGAATACTTAGGACCATGTGATATTTCGGTTTTTCTTTTTTAATAAATCTGCAAAAATGTCAACAATTCTGTGTTTTTCTGTCAATATGGGGTGCTGTGTGTACATTAATGAGGAAAAAAAATTAGCTTAAATTATTTTAGCAAATGGCTGCAATATAACAAAGAGTGAAAAATGTAAGGGGGTCTGAATACTTTCCGTACCCACTGTATGTCTTTTTGTTGTGGAATCTAATGATTTTTGTAGAGTAAACATAAAAATGCATTTTATTTTGTTAGTAATATTTCAAGATGAACACTTACTGGACTGAAGTGATTTGGGTTTACTTAAATATCCCTAATTTGATTTAGAAAAATCAAGTTTAAATGTATCAAATATGATATGTCAGGCTTTTAATAAACATATGTTCATCTTTCAATCATCATCATATGGCACTGCATTATATTTTGCCTCCACAATAAAACAGAGCTTCGATAATAAAACTAAGCATTTATCTTCCTAAAGAAATATAACTGAGGTTATAAAGTGACAATAGGTTTTTATATGCATTTTATATAAAGACATTGATTTATATTACAAGCTATCAGAATTTCATATTTTTTTCCCTCCTTGATTGTGACCATATTCTATATTTGATATTCTATATCATATTACAGTATATCAGCCATAAAAGCCTCAAGTGTATATATATATATATATGCGCACATGGGTCAAAGACGAAAAAGGGATTAAGCATAAAAACAATAAGTGTAATACTGCTTTAAGTTGTTGTTTTCTCCCAAAAAATTACAAAATTTTCTGTTTAATTTAATTACAATTTTGTTTTGGTTTTTCTGAGCAAAAAATAAATATCATACATTTTCCCCTGATTTACAGAAGAGACCCACTAAAATGCCATTCAGTGTAACAATCTTGTCAGGCATATTTACAACAAAAATCAGTTTATGACGGATTAAAGACTAATTACTTCCACCCCAAATACTAATTAGTTGTAATTTTACATTTTTAAAATTTGCCACTATCCTAGGTTTTGCCCATTTGTCAGTAAGAATTATTTACTCATTTAAAACACAATCAAATTTAATAGGCTCCCTTATTCTTTTATACATTTTAATATGTACACGTCAGAATAAGCATGTTGTTTGAATTTTTACATAAATATTGTGTCAACCAAATTTTGACATTTTATTCTCCAAAAACTTATTTGAAGCCTTAAAAGTAGACGCTTTGCTTAAATTTATTGTGCTTATGGACATAAATCACTTTTGTACATTTCTTTTGATGCGGACATCTTAACGTCTTTGACCCACATACAAACACATCAAATATCATGAGGTTCTTGATCATGCAGTTTTGTTTCATGAAAGAACAAAAGTCATTTTCATTCTGATAAGTAGGAGAGTTTATTGTAAGATTTTTCATGTTGAGCTATTCTTCAATGTAATAATATTGCTTTGTGGGGGGAAAGTATTGTTATTGTAAGTGTATGGTGTTAGTGTTATGTCACAGCTCACTTACAGTGTTGATGGTCTCAAAAAGTGACTGAATTATGCTAATATAGTGAACTGCAGAACTTTTCTGGAAGTTTTGGCTGAGTTTAAAAGGACGCAGACTTATTTGAATCCCTCTAAATACTTGAAGTGACAATTCTCACTGCCATCCTCTCACTGCTGAGAGATGATCTGAGAGAGAAATTATAGTTGTGAGATCAAAGTATACCTCCGCCTGCTGCTTACCCTCTTTACTCAGCTTTATCAATAATTCATTCAAACACTAGACTCGCTTTGGATTATTACACTAGTGGAACGGGGCCTTGCTGCGCCCTCTGAACGCACCGCCCTGCACAGCTCAAGAAAAATCTCAGGCTATTGCCTTCGTTTTAGACCATAACTGAGACTAGACTAGGTTTAGAACATCCAGTAGATACATAATAAGCTAGTTTATTTGTGTTTGGAGCCTTGTACTTTCTAGATTTAATATAGCGGGGAACAGGCCTATTGTTGTGAGGGGCTACATTTTCTTTCTTCTTGTGGAATACACCGTATCTTTTCCACCGAATAGAAAAAAGAGAAACATCTTGAAGGTTCTGCAAGAGGTAGTATATGTTATTTGAGCATAGCTGTAGATACATGTAGCCTGGTCTATAAATAACTTAAAGGTTGAATGTAAGTAACACACTGAAATTAGTTTCATGTCTGGTCTTGTTCTATAGTATAATTAACCATGTCTCCACACTTCCTGGTGCGTTTCCCGTGTCTGATCTCAGTACTCTGGGGAAATACAAGTCTTTCTGCGTTTTGAAGTGCACAGCGGTGATTGGGAATTAAATTGGATCCTTTACAAACTGGAGAAGGCACTGTTTTGATGTGTCTTGACTTGTAATTAATAAGGGGGAGGGGGGAGCACATGAATAGTGTCATGTGTTGAGCACTGGCAGAATGAGACTGAAGTCATGCTGCAGTTACAACTACAGTACTCACCATAAGGTGGCAGCTTTGAGTCTTACGCTAAACTGCAGGACTGCTATTAAGATAATTGGCCCTATAATTTGATTACAAGATGAAATATTCACTGATTACTTGAGATATCCTCACCTAGGCTTAAGCTATTGATTAAATTACATTATCAGATTAATAAGAGAGGAAGAAAAATGGCAAGCACTGGCATTACATTTTTTATTTGATCATATTTGGTCATGGGAGCTTATTCTGAATTATTTTTAATTACTTTACATTTTTACATGTTATGCATTTGGCAGACAATTTTATACAAGGTGACTTGTGTTGCATTTAAGGTATACATTTTGTCAACTCATACATTACCTGGGAATTAAACCAATGACCTTGGCGTTGCTAGCACTGTGCTTTATTGTTTGAGCTGTAAAAATCTTAAGCCTATACATAATCTTATTATCCATGTTCTTTCTGTTTTTTATACAATTGTCCAACTAGTTGTTTTGATGTGGTATTTTTTTGTAGTGAATATATATATATATATATAGTTTGTCTGCAGCATGTTTTTGAAAGTCAAAGCATGGGTGCAGGAAAGGCATCCAAGATTGTGTGTTGCTTGGTCACACGCAACGATTGATGCACCAATTTGCATTGGTGAAAAGCAAATACTGGCTAATTTTTGTTTGTGTAAATGTAAGTTATTATGCTTGTTTAAATGCCACATTGCATAAAAGCAATTCTTGCACATTAAGAAACATGTAGGCCTACTCAAGTTATTTCATTAATTGCGTTTAACATTTCAGAACATGCAAAACTGAGGTTTAGTATTGAATTACAGTGATTTTACTATTTTTATAGCCACAATGTAAAGCAGAAACCCAATAATGTGGGTAAAATCACTGTAAAACACTGTTGCAATAGAAATATGACAAACGCCAGTATAATTGAATAAATGGTTGTATGCAAATAATATAGTTCATTAGCCTAACAGTTGCTTAGGGTCGCCAAGCACACTGTAAAAAATGACCGTGAATTTAACAGTAAAAGACTGTAAAAATGCTACAGTAAAAACCTGTTAAATGGTTAACGGTAAATTCCCCTACTATATACGGTGAAAAACTGTATTGGACATTACATGTATCCCTCCGTGACTGGAGATCTGAGAGAGCAACCGCCGCGTATGACAGCATCGCAGCGTCCATTTGAGACGATAAACACATGTTCGACCGGTTTAATTCTCTAGTAGGCTATCTGTCAGGGGCTCAGAGTGTGTGTAAAGCTGACGGTTCAGCCACAAGCCAAGAATGAAGACGCGTCACTCGCATCTACTCACTGACTGGGCAATGCACATCGCGTTTCGAAGACGAACCTGAGCTTCGGCCGTTTGGACCGACCCGACAACAACCGAATATATCCAAGACAGCCGCCCCGGTAGCTTTTTAGACCTGTGGGACACTGTTTTGCTGCTAATTCCGTTTATAGACACATTTTTATTCGGCTGTACTGACAAGACACGTTTCTCAGTGTGTCAGTCTAGTGCGCTTGACGCTTTGCATGCAAAACCTGAGTAACGTTAAACTTACCAGGTAAACACAGTTTTACCTCATTCTTGTATCGATTGTTGTTTACCTTTGCATTATGTAGCTATAATAGTATCCTCGCACATTGCGTTTTTATGAGCGAAAACTAAGGCAATCTAAAATGTTGTCTTGAACTAATAATGGTAGACGAGGCTTGTGGAGATATCACGGGCTGGATGGCGTTCCACATCCGCGCGCTGTCATCCCCACACCGGGTAAAGTGAACGGCACACCGGGGAAGAGAGGCTTTAAAACCCGTTCACGTCAGACTGCACTAAAACTTACAGGATAAACGATGTCTAAAACGCTGAAGAGGAAGAAACACTGGTCCACCAAAGTGCAGGAGTGCGCCGTGTCGTGGGGAAGCGTTGGGGAGTTCGGTGATGTTGTGGAGATCCTCGGAGGCGCCGAGCACAGGGAGTTCCCGTTCCTCGGTCAGATGAACTTAGACGTGCTGGTGTGTCACGTCGGGAGACTACCGTACTACGGGGATGTGTTACTGGAAGTGAACGGGACACCTGTCAGCGGGCTGACGAACCGAGACACGCACGCGGTGATCCGCCACTTCCGAGAGCCGATCCGAATTAAGACCGTCAAACCAGGTAAACGGAGAGAACTTTGTTGTTTTTGTTGTCGCTAAAAGTTTGTGTTTCCAAACAATACCGTTGCCAGGAGACTTTGGCTCACAGCGCACCTGTATCTTCGATGCTTAGCCTACATTTAAAGGGACAGTTCACCCCTAAATAAATTGTCTTCCCGTGTAGCCTACACACCATCATTAGCCTATTTAAAGACGCATATTCATTTCTTTCTGTCGTGAAACACGAAAGTTAATTATTTGATTTATGTCTGCAGAATGTTCACGTTGCTCATTTCCACACAACAAAAGTGGATGGGGACTGGGGCTAATATAGTGCTGCAGCCATGACATCAAAACCCAGAGGACTAGTTCCCCATAGGTTGCCTTGAGGTTTTCCTGTGGGGTTTTATAGTGAGGTTATCAACTCAAATTCTTTTCAGTATGAGTGCGTGTAATTTACATTGTAGAGCAAAAAGTGTCGTCGATTCATATTTACCACAGACCTTGTTTTATTCATAAATTGAAAAACCCGTTATAAAAAAACTAATAGGAAACTCTCAAGGGGACTAGTCTTCTAATTACAATAAGGTTCCATTTGTTGAAATTAGTTAACTACATTAGTTAACATTCAACTAACAATGTAAAAATACTTCTAAAAAGAAGAATTCATCTTAATTGCCATTAGTGTTGGGCGATATGCTCAATTTTCATATCGTCCTATCGTCAGCCTGTGAGATTGCCGATACACGATATCATTGTGCTAATTTATGTAATTATTTACTTAGTTTCATTGCGAGAAAGTGAACCATCTCCAGCGTAAAGCCTCGTACACACCGGGATGATTATCGCGCGCGCTTATTGCCGATGTTTTTGCAATGCGCCTTTTGTGTTCATACCCAAGCGATTTTCGCTGGCGACGAGTCGAGTGAACGTGCAAATTCACTCCTTGACATTAGATGGCGCTTAATGAAAAACAGAAATACCAAGGTACACATCGAATCCTATTTGATCTGCAATTCTTCACCATAACAACTCCCTCTTATCGAGATTTTTGTAGTCGCTGTCGTGTTTGTCATAAAGCCCTTTGTGTTCAGACACCAATGAGACCAGCAGCTACATTCATCTTGCCTCGATGCATCTTCTTGGTCTACTTACTTCCTCTTCGTCGTTAGGTATAAATGTGTGCTCGGCAAGACCGTTTTGTGCTTGAGCGCCACCAAGTCGTGTTTTAATGTAATTTCAGCAGCTCCAGGCACGTGAACAAAAGCGACAATCTCATTGGTCGGCCAGTTTTTAACGTGGCGCGTTAAACCAAAAAAACGAGCCCGAGGGTTTTTAAAAAAATGACGCTTTTACGCCTCGCGTTTTACGCATCGATGTGCACACTCACATTGGCGCCCATTGTTTAGTCACGAGGCGTTAAACTTCGGCGATAATCGCGTGCGATATTCGTCCCGGTGTGAACAAGCCTTAAGGCTAAAAGCAGCCTAATGTTTTTAATATGACTGAATTTGTATTTAACATGATAACAAATTAATAGAAACATCGTAAGTTACTAATTATAATGAACGCGGCGCGTTAAACCAAAAAAACGAGCCCGAGGGTTTTTAAAAAAATGACGCTTTTACGCCTCGCGTTTTACGCATCGGTGTGCACACTCACATTGGCGCCCATTGTTTAGTCACGAGGCCGCGAGTCAGAATTCAGTTAGCGCGCGCTGACCAACAGAACTCCGCTGTTTCAGTGATGACTCATCTGAACGCCTCTGATTGGCCATTGCATTAATAAGCTCAGCATAATCGTGTGTGATTGGTTAGAAGGTGCAATACTGTAAAAACGCGGAAAAATAAATATAATGCGACAAATAAGCCCTAATATTAATTAGATAGTGTTACTAGCCTGATAATAATAATGATAATAATCGTCTTGCTATCGTCAAAGGCATCAGCCACAGGCGATATCTCTGTCTATCGTTGATACACGATACTATCGTCTATCGGCACAACCCTAATTTTTGTTAGGCTATTTTGATTACCACACAGTCACTTCCCAGTCAGTGCTATCATAAAAATAGACTTACTTGTAGGTTTAAAATTCTACATTCTACAACAAATATTTCAGCTAAATTGATATTTTAGTCAGAATTATTGTGCTCCTATTTAATTGAGCTCTGTCTGTTTGGCGCACACGCGCGTGGCGGCGCTCGTGAAGTTTAGCGTAGAATCCCAAAGCAGAAGGCTCATGCACTTCTGACAGAAAAATGGAAATATTTCTATGGCTTTCTAACATTTACAGATGGAGAATATACCTGTGAAATGTAAGCTATGCATTCAGGAAGACAGCACATCTCAAACACACACATTAAACAGCGCGAGTAGCCTAGTGTCTCTGTCAGCGGCACACTCAGCCTTTCTGTCAGAGCATATGACGGGCCGAGCCACTTAAACTAATATGCCAAACCAAACTATAAACTATGTCTTACCAGTTTTTAAAGGCCTTAATATGAAGCTTGTCACATGTTTAGAACAAATTGGATTATGCTCTTTCTCCGCAGCAGCTCAGTCTGTGTCCTCCGCTATATTTTCAGATGCGCTCGTATCAAACTACTGTTTATCGATGTAAATGGTATTGCCTCATATCGAATCGCTTATAAAGAAAATATCGATATATCGTACAAACTCGATATACCGCCCAGCCCTATTTACTACTAATAATTCACTACTAATAATAATTAGAGATGCACCGATCGACCGGCCAGGGACAGGTGTTCTGAAGCCCGATTAAAATGTCAATAACAAAAATAACTAGGGAAGCACTGAAACTTTGCCACCAAATTTTTCGCGCTAGAATGATCGTGATTTTATTGCATTCGGTGTAAACTGATAATTTATTTATGGCGTGCCAGATGAGGCTCATGCAGCCTGCGAGAGAGTCTCATACAGAAATCAAAACTAATAATCGGGTCTGCAACGGCACACACAAAATAACTCGCAGAAAGTTATAGATGCATGCTGCGGTAAAAAGAAAAGAAAAGAAAAAAAAGATATTTATAATATATGATTTAGGTAAGCAACATTACACGACCAAGATGTTTCCCCCGAATATCAACACGGTTGCATTGTGACACACATTTTATACAATAGTAGTTCAATAAACAAGATGTTAAAATTAAGTGACTCATATTTTAGACACAATATTGACAGTTTTTGCTCAATTTCGCTGACTAAAATAGTTCCAATCAAAGCCACAGCAGAACTATTTTGTGTCTCACAGCGGTGTTTCGTTACTGAATGAATCCACGGTTTTGAACGAATCGAGTGAGTCAATGATTCAGTAACCCATTCATAAAGACAGTCACTTGCCTCTTTCTGAATGAATCAGATGTTTGAACGAATCGGTTGAATGACTAAATGACTCCCTCATTAAAACAGTCATTTGCCGCCACCTACTGGTGGTTTGGTTTCATATTTAAAATTCTCATGGTATTCCCCTCCCCCCCCAACATTTCTTATTTGTATGTTTAAAAAATATTTAAAACATTAATCTTATAAAATTATTTAAGCATTTGAAAATCTTGTGGTGTAAATGCATTTATGGTACCCCAGATTCATCAAACAGTCTGAGTAAATGCATCTAATGCCACTTCAGATGCAGCTTCTGTGATTCCTGCAGTGGAAAGATGGAGTTTGTTGATACTGATTTAATTTAAATGGTAACAACTCTACAATTTCTTATTATTCTAACTGAATTAAATAAACAAATTGTGAGTAATTCGAATCCCACTTCCGTGACGGCTACGAAAATTCAAAATTCGAAACTATGGCAATGGGCGAATCATTTCCGATACACGCTGTATATGGTAGACCAATCACAACAGACTGGACCGTCTGACCAATCAGAGCAGACCTTGAATGCATGTAAACCTATTAAAGGAGACCAAAAAAAAAATGTGGAACCTTAAAAATGGCACAATAGGGAAACTTTAAAGAACCCTTTTCCACTGTAAAGAACCTTTTGTGCAGTGTTTTTCACAGAACCAGATGCTAATAAAGAACCATTCTTTTTAAGAGTGTACATTTTTATGAAAAGTTCTGTCTTCATTTACTCATCCTCATTTAATTCAAACCTGTATGACTTTTTTTTTTTTTTTTCATCTGTGGAACCTAAATGAAGTTAATAAAAAAAAGGTAATTATTTTTGGAGCTCAACAGCCCCAGAGTGAACAGTGTGAACATTCTGTGAAACATCTCTTTTTCTGTTGCACAGAAGAAAAAATCATCCCGGTTTGGCACCTCAAGGTTGAACTATCTCTTTAAGACTGGCTGTGTAATTTCTACTTCATAGAACACTGAGAGCATGGACAAATACTTTGCCGAACAGCATTCAGAAGATTCTTTGTTCTCTCCCTCATAGTGGTTGCACCACATGCCCTGGCTCTGACTTGTGCTGTGCTTAAAGTGCCTTTATGTCAGGGGCACAGCGTTTGCCTTCGGGTTGGTGGGTAGTAAACACTCCACACACATCTTTTAAAAGCATGAGCATCATTTCTAAGGACACTCACTGTTGGAGTGTGTATTGATCATAGCAAGTGGTTCACCTTTACTTTGGACAGGCCTGTGTACCTTACTGGTGTATGAGGGCATGATGAAAATGGGGAGGAGGACGTTGTTACCATGGACACAGAATATCTTAGCGTTATTGATGGGTCGAATGAGTGTATTCTTAGCAGGAGGAGTGGAAAGGCACAATATGTCAGAGTTGTTATGGCGATAGGAGGATGTTATTAGCATTTAGATGTGAGAGTTGTTGCCATGGAGAGAAGGAGAGGGTACAGAAGGATAACATTAACTGGATGGTTGATTGTTGAATAAATGAGCAGTATCTGGGATTGTGTGAGCATGCACGTCAGCGGCAGCTGAGGCCTTGGCCTTTAGGATGCATACAAGGTTGTGTGAGATCCTTTGTAATTACAGTGAGTCTATGTGAGCATTGCACGTGTTTGAGTGCGAGACTAATTTGTGGATATTTTTGTTCATTAGCTCATTAGAGTTGTTAGACTGATTCAAACTGATGACTCACGAGTTCAAGAATTATTTGTGAGTTCTGGGACTGATTAATATTTTTTTATCCAATTTATCAGATCAAAAGAGTCATTTGTTCATGAATTAGAGTTGTGATTCAGACTGCTAACTTATAAGTTTGAAACTGAATTGTGAGTATTTTTTTTATTAACTCATTAGTGTAATTTGTATGTTAATCAAACTATTATGCTGTTGTTGTTGTTTAGCTTTATTGTCCCCCTTAGGGGAAACTAGTTTTTGCAGCAGTAAGTCACAAAATATACAGACAATACATAATCTACAGACAACACATTCACATAAAAAAAATTAATAAACATCTGGTCAGTAAACAAGTTGTTAAACTGATCACTCTGATCACAACTGATCTCACCAGTAAAGTTTTTGACCAATTCATTAGTTCATAAGAGTTATTTGTTTGATGTTATTTAGATGAGTTAATGAGTCTTGGAAAGTTTAAGCCAACAACTCATGTGTTTGAGATTGATTTGTGAGTATTTTTGACCAATTCATTAGAGTTTGATTCAAACAGATAACTAATGAGTTCAAGAATTATTTGGGAGTTTTGGGACTGATTCATATTCATGTTCATTAGATCATATGAATCATTTGTTCATTTGGGAGTTTTTGTCCAATTCATTAGCTTGTATGTGTTATTTGTTTCACACCGTTAAGATGAGTTAAGCCAGAAACGCACGAGTTTGAGATGGATTTGAAAGCATTTTTGACCAATTCATTATAGCTCATAAGAGTCATGTGTTTCTTAATCACATAATTTCAATAAGTGAGTGAACTAGACAAATTTAAGCTAAAAGTTCACAAGTTTGAGATTATTTGAGTATTGTGACCAAATCATTAGACATTTGTTCAAAAAGCAAACTATTCTAGTTAGTGAATGAGATTTTATGTTAATTCAAACCAATTACAAATACTTGTGTTTCATTCAGTTTATTAGCTCATAGAAGTAATATGTTTGTAAATAAGACTGTTGGTGAACAATGCATTATTATTATTATTATTATTTTATAGTGGTTCTCCTCTTCCGGCCCTGTGTAAATGGGTTTGCGTGTGTCCAAATCTGCTTGTGAGATAATGCTGTTGTTTAGCTTTGCTTTTGTCTAGCTCTTTTTCCGGCTGCACAAAGAGAATCTCGTTTGAAATGCTCATGGACTTTGTTCACCTAAAAAAGTACTGTACTGTATCCTGTGTTGGGGTTTTTGAACACCGTAGTGTGTAGGCTGTTTATATATGCATGTGTGTCTCCCATGGCCTCATATGGAATTCAAAGTGTGTGAATAATAGATGGAGTGAGTGAAATGCCTATACACACTGAGGATCAGCTGATAACCAGAAATGATGCCGCAGTCTTTGCCACAGGCACAAACACAGCAGTGCTCCGTCCACCAGCTGCTTCATCTCCACCTCGTCTACCTTTGCTTTCCTGTAGTCTAGTGTGGGTGTCTATTTTTTTGTGTCATTGGAGAATCGCTATGATTATTTGTGGCTGTAGTGGGATGTAGTAATTCTCAGTCCGAATCTGAACAAAGTTGCAGTACTTTTTTTCGCAGAATGTTAAGTAAATCAGTTGTGTGTGCAGTTACTTTAATCAAAAAGTGATGCTAAATTCATTCCTCAAGCTTTCCCTAATGGTTAAAGCAAGATAAGCTTCTTTGACTGCATATATTGATTACCACAGACATTTTTTGAGACAAAATTGCATTTACTGTAAAGCACTTAATGGAAGTCTAGACATTCTGGAGGGGTTAAATGATGAGTCTTTATATTTATCTAGCAGTACTGCAGTAATAGGAATGGGTGTTATTTGCACTACAAAGATGTCAAATTTCTTTTTAGTTCTAGACCGATTAGCTTCTGATTATATGGTACTGACACAATTCCTATGAGTGGATTTTTCTTTATGCAAACAGTCCATTTCTGATGCCACTGATTATCATGAAGCTATTTGGGTTTACCAGCGTCACATATTTACGACATTAGTTGAAATGCTGGATGTGACATTGCACAGAAACTTTTTTTTGATAAGTCATTTAACTGCTCTAATCTTAAGTTAAAATTTATGTTTTAACAGTTTTGGATAAAAAGTCATGTCTATACTTTCAAACACTTTTTTAAAATATATTTTCACATTTATCTTTTATTAAAAACAGTTTTACTGTTTTTTTTTTTTTGCAAACTGACGAATTAGTTAAGTAGATTTTCTGTGGTATAATTAACAGCCTGTTGTAGATACTCTCCATAATTTTAGATTAGAATTAACATTAACATTAGATGCGGTGATTAACCTTAGACTTGGTCTACTTTACGTCACTTCAGAATAAAATGATTTGCTTGAACAACTGAAAACGGTTGTTAATTTAATTCAAAACACAAATAATCTACTGCTGTGCTCGAATCATGCTGGAATGATTGCATTTACGATTTAAGTGCACATGAACGCCACCATCTATTTGTAATTATCAGTGGGAAACTTGGCGGAAATAAATTATTAACCATAAGTTGTAATGCATTTGTATGCATTTTGTGTATTGAAAAATAGTAATAAAGCTTGCCAGAAACTTCTTTAGCAGATTTATGAGAAGACAGATGCGTTTGACCAAAATACATTTCCAATCATCCTTTGCGGCAGCATGAGAATGATAAATGCACAGATAAAGCATCGATTGCAGATCTAATGCACATCTTTTGCTCTTCGTTATGTTGCATTAGCGATAAAATCCTTTTTGTCTTTGTCGGGAAATGAAAGCGAGAAAGAAATATGTAGGCTAATTGTCCAGTGAGTCCATGTTATTCTGACTGAAATCACTTAAATAAACAAGAACTTCCCAGGAGGACTTGAACGCAGCATGTCATCGGCAGTGCTCAAACCTCTCGCCTCCACTGTAGGTGGGTTGCACGGCATTGTTGTTGTTTTTCAGAGCCAGCGTCAATGTGGGAATCCACAGCAATTCTGATACATAGTGCTCCTGAATTGTGTTATAGTTTCATCTCTCTAGGAGTGAAGTATTGCAATTGCAGCAACAGTTTTAGCTCTTTGAAATGGAAATCAGCCAGAGGCTCCAATTCCACCGTTCATGTAATGAGAAACTACATTGCTTTGTCCAAACAGCGAATTTTGATTAGAACATATGAAAGGTTAATTCAACCTTTCATCTGGGCCAAATTAAGTCATTCCTTGCATGGAATATCACCTCCTGAGGGCATTAAAGGCATATAAAGACATGTGAAAATGATGGAGGCCTTGGAGTTCTGTGGCTCAGAATTAGAGCAATAACAGTGTTAGACTGTTTTAAATGGATCGCACACCAGGGCATTGTGTCATTTTGACTTTAATGAGCTTATTGAAGCTTTGGTTAAAGGTTTTATTAAATATTCCCCAGCATGCTAATTTATTTTGATAAACGATCCAGTTGCATATCAAAACTTTGAATCAGCACTTACTTTAAAGGTGTTAACCATTGCACATCATATCACGCTGTCTGCAGCACGCTGTACTTCATGCTAATGAACAATGTATAGGCACCATTCCAGCTTATTTACTTAATGAGGAACAAGTGTATGTTGCATCGGTGTATTGTGCCTATATAAACATCTCAGCATGCTGATAAACCACTGTGGAATAGAGAGAGACGCTGTTTGTCCCCCTTGCACAGAATGTCTCTGCAACTTCTAATTATCATTGCAGCCTCAGTATGTGATGGAAGGGAAGGACCTTGTGGTATTGTGTTCAGGCCATGGGAAAAAATCAGCATATGTCACAAATGCACTAATTAGCTTAATTTAAACACCAGCAGCCTTCTGCAATCAACAGTATTGGTGTAACTAGGAGCATTGAGAGTTCGTCAACATGGAGCATGTGTGCCTGCGGCAAAGCAAAAACCTGACAATTAGGACTCAAGAATTCAGTGTCTGAAGCCCACATATACACTTCTTTATTAGCACTTCTCTCTTCCTTTTCAACCGCTTCACTTTCTATTCACCCTCTCCACTTGTAACTTCCTGTTTCTGTCCTTTGAAGATGCTAATCCCATCTTGCTGGCAGGCGCACATCGACCAAATGAACTGTCAAGTACAGTAGCTTGTCAAAGGCCTGATTGAAAACCCAATGTATTCATCGTTTTTGAAGTCGTCCTTGCACGGAAATTCACCCGAGCTGCAGTCAGATACCTCGCACCATGGGAGTTGCTCACCCGCCTATGAAATATTACTGATAATACAAGCTAAAAACCATTTTACTTATCTATAATGAAAGTTGTAAAAAGTTCCTAGTTATTGGTGTCTGGTGATTGCTCATACTTAGTGAGCTGCCGCAGAAAACCAATGGTTTGTGTGCAGTAAGGTTGGTAATTTACATTGATGCTTATTATAATAAAAAATAATAATATAGATATAATAATGAATTATTAGTTTAATAAATAATTAATATGAATATAAATTAAATAATAATGATAAGCCTTAGAAAAGTAACTGAAAACAGATACAACTGAGCAAAAGATGCAAAAATTAAGATGATATTTATTTATGATAATACAATTAATAATATAATAATCAAATATAAATAATTAATAATTATTATTAATATTAGTTATATCTGTTATTATTAATATTAGTATTATTTAATTAATATTAGTTATACCGATTATTATTGTTGTTGATGATGATATAGCAAACTTAAACATATTACTGTAAATCATACTCTATAATTCAGTTTCAAGCAGTGTTTCCAGTGCAGTTCAGAAATCGGGTTTTGGTGTGTACTGCAACATTACCATAGTATTTGTTTACTGAGCAACGCTAATATGTGGACTGTGTGCAAGATAATTAGTTGCTTTCTGTGATGGATAAGAGTTGCAGCAAAAGCTCAACATATTATTAGATTTATAGTGGACATAATTCTGTTTTTTTATTCGATATTAATTACCGTAAATACTGTTTTTGTATCAATGCATATTATGTACAATGTCTCAGTAATTCATGCGAAATGTCCAAATCTATCTCTGTTCTGTACTGTAACCTTTTAGGGCAGGGTTTCCCAAAGTGGGGTTCGCGAACCCCTGGTGGTCTGTGAGGGAATTTCAGGGGGTTCGTGAGTTGGTACATGGTATGCCAACAATTTAATACCATTAACGAATGAATAAAAAAAAAAAATTTTTTTTTGCAAAGAAATGTTACAGGCTTATACAACTGTGATATAAATGTAACATTTTTAATGTATAAAAATAATTCTCTTTTTGGGAAACCCTGTATATAAAGTGGCCCTAATACCTGTGTACTTACATAGTAACTAGATGTGTACTGAAATGGGATCCAGGGGGTTGAAATGGGTAGGTTTAGGGATATGTAAAGTGGGAGGAGTTGGATCTCAAGTTGGTGGAGTTGGTGCACCACTGTAATACCAGTATACTTACATGGTAACTCCTCAGGAACTGTCCACTTAAAATAAAGTGTAACATTCAACCACACCAACCACAATTTATATTTAAAGCCTAACTTACTGGCCGCTGCTGTGTAACATCAGAGTAATTACATGGTAAATCCATAGGAATTGTTTACTTAATATAAAGTGTAACACTTTCTTTACCAAAAAGTGCTGTTACCAAAGTCCTGTTACAAATTTGTATTTACACATACCATTCAGTGGGTTGTTACATATGTGTAGTTACACAAACATTATAGCTGTAGCTACTATGTACCATTGTGTACTTACACTGTGGCTACATACTATGTACACATCTAGTTACTATGTAAGTACACGGGTATTAGGGCCACTTAATATAAAGTGGGACCAAAAAGTTTCTTGTGGAAAAAACTGCAATAATTACATTGTAAATTACAATAATATGAATTTTTATAATTTGTTGAGTGTAATAAAAACAATAGCTATGTAAATACTACTAAAACTTTAAAACTGATAAAAAATAAATGATTTTAAAGTTAAACGTGCAAATGTGCCATTAAATAATTTCAATATTTACTTAAAATCTCAGGGGGTACTTCAAGTACATAATTTAGGTCAAAGGGGTTCGGCTGACAAAAAAGTTTGAAAACCCCTGTTTTAGGGTATTAGACTCTGTGCATGTGACCAGATCTGCACGACTGCATACTAAACTCTTGTTCATAAAACAGAATCACCAGCTGTGTTTATGGTGTTAAGGATTATACTGTATCACCTCCAAATGGCACATGTGGTGGCATTTTGTCCTGTCGTTAATTACCAGAATAAGTGTGGATAAAACTGATGGATTGTGTTTGTATACAGGAGTTGAATCAGGGGAAATGTTGCATGTGTGTTCGTCGGTTGCCATACGTGCTGACGGTGTCACTGGATTTCATATTTGGCAATGTTAAGACCGCAGATTTGTAGGAGGGGCTTATGTTTCATGGAAAATAATGATTTATGGTGTGTGGTTTTAGATATGCGGGGGTGTTATTTATGTAGATATGTGTTACGGAGGTGTTGCCGGCCGTATAACAAATGGCAGATATGCTGCAGAACACGATAAATGATTGAGGGAGGAGATGTTGAAGTTATTAAGGACTGTTCCCCACAAACCAGTAAACTCTTTTTCACATTTCTGTGTTTGGAGCCTTGAAGTAAATAATAATGGGGAAAAGCTGGTGTACAGAGGTGTAATGAGAGACTTTGGCAAATGTTATTGCACCAACAGCAAGTTTTCAAATATGACTTTCCAGTAGAGAGCAAATTAAGGAAGAGATAAATTACAGCAGCCAGAAGGGTGGAAGGTGCCAAATTTTCTGTCTGGGCAGTTGTATTTGTATGCTAATGTGGTGTAGGTTTCTTTTAGTATCAAATAATAATAAAAAATTGGTCATTTTTTTTACCTACTGTATCTTTATGTCATTTAGCAGATTTGTAGGAGGGGCTTATGTTTCATGGAAAATAATGATTTATGGTGTGTGGTTTTAGATATGCGGGGGTGTTATTTATGTAGATATGTGTTATGGAGGTGTTGCCGGCCGTATAACAAATGGCAGATATGCTGCAGAACACGATAAATGATTGAGGGAGGAGATGTTGAGGTTATTAAGGACTGTTCCCCACAAACCAGTAAACTCTTTTTCACATTTCTGTGTTTGGAGCCTTGAAGTAAATAATAATGGGGAAAAGCTGGTGTACAGAGGTGTAATGAGAGACTTTGGCAAATGTTATTGCACCAACAGCAAGTTTTCAAATATGACTTTCCAGTAGAGAGCAAATTAAGGAAGAGATAAATTACAGCAGCCAGAAGGGTGGAAGGTGCCAAATTTTCTGTCTGGGCAGTTGTATTTGTATGCTAATGTGGTGTAGGTTTCTTTTAGTATCAAATAATAATAAAAAATTGGTCATTTTTTTTACCTACTGTATCTTTATGTCATTTCAATGTCTTTCAGTGTCTTTCTTGTATGAAACACAAAGGAAGAACATCTAAGTTGCCTTTTCCCCCATACATTGAACATAATCACCATTCATTGTATCAAGAAGAGCAATTTGGACATTGTCTTTCTTGTGCTCCACAATGATATTTTAGTTTTACTTATATACTGTTATAGTATTTATTAATATTTTTTAATGAGCTTTTATATATATATTTTTCTTTTTTGTTTAAATTGAGTAAATTAGTACTTGAGTTTTTGTGTAATTTGTATTAGTTTTTTAAAAACTATTTCCATTTAATTAATTTTTTTTTGTTTTAGTTTAGTACTTCAACTTAAACATGTTTTATTTACTTACTTTTTAAATATATTTTTCATATTTACTTTACTTACTAGCTGCCAATGTGAAATTTCTCATTTTCATCTTTTTTTTTTTTACATTTAAATTTTCATCTCATATTTGTATTTTGTTTCCGCTTTATTTCAGTTAGCAAAAAACGATTTGAATAGTTTTAGTTTTAGTTAATAATAATATGGAAGGATTCCGGACTATTTTCAAAAGGAATTGCAAATTGTATTTTCAGTTGCGTTTTCCATATATGGACGCATAAATTGTGACATAATCCAAATGCAATTGCAAATCTTGCATTATCGACACAGAGAGAGTGAAAAAGCAGACGTGGTAATTAATATCGCTATTTAAATGGCTCATAGCTCGTAAGACATGGGAAATACAGCTGCAAATGGACTTTGCTTTTCCATTTGAAATTTGCCAGTCACTGTGCATTCGTGAAATTTACAATTGCTTTTGGATTATGTCAGAATTTATTTGTCCACCTATGGAAAACACAATTGAAAATGCAATTTACAGTTTCTTTTGAAAATAGTCCGGAATTTCCTTCCATACAATAACAACACTTGCGCTAAATGCAAAAATACACCACTCCTAACATCTGAGACGAGCCGCATAACCATGAGAAAGAAAGAAATGCAAAAAAGTGTGCTTAGAAAATGCATCTAAGAAATGCGACACGTACCCTTGAGAAGGCAAATGGAGTGACTGAGAGGTAAAAGGAAGCTCTAATGAGGGAAGTGAGGCATAATTGACTAATCGATAGGGGAAGAGTGGACTGTGTTTAGTTTATTTCTTTTGCTTTAATCCCTAAAGGAAAGGCTGGACATGGTATCTGCTGTAGACATGCACCTCATACAGAAAGCATTTATATGGTATTTCTGTTGTTTACCCATAAGCCTATTTTGAACAATTTAGAGCTGCCTTTAAATGTGTTCATTTTAGAGAAATATATCATTCATTCATTTAATGCAAACAGCCACTACAGCTGCTAGTACATTGTGGCTAGCTTCAACACGTATTTATTATTTTGTTTCTTTCTTTCAAAGAGGAACTTAAAGTACATTTTAAAAGGGAGAATAAAATAAACAGAGACATAAAATGTGATCATATACACAAAGAAGATTTAATTCTTGCAATCTATTGATAGCCCATGGATAAATACAAAAGACAGAGAATCATCTCGAAAAATACCAGAATCCAATTAAGTTCAAACCCTAGAATCAGAGGTTGCTAGTTATGGTTAACACAGAAACAGGCACAATGCCAGGTCGGTCCCGCTGGCGTAACATTTCCTTCCCACAGAGCCCTGCTGCATGCACACTACAAGAGCTGCAACAACAGTTGGCTGTCTGAACAGTTGGTCATGCTGGCAAGGGCAAGTCTGTGATGACGTGTGCGTATGTAAATAATCATGACATAATGGAGATGAGGATGATACAGTCTCTGTGTACTCAGTGTATTATAGAATGCATGCATGCATAATCGGATGACATCGAGTCGGCGTCAAACCACACATGCTGAGATAAACCAAAGCAACAAAATGAATGTGCTTATGAGTGCGACTTGATGTTGAAGTGTGTCACCATATGGTTGGGTATCGTTTGAATTTTATCGATTCCGGTTCCAATTCTGTTTATATTTTTCTTTCAAACCCGTAAGACCTTCGTTCATCTTCGGAAAACAAATTAAGATATTTCTGATGGAATCTGAGAGCTGTCTGACCCTGCATAGACAGCAATACAACTGAAATGTTCCCAAGTCCAGAAATGTAGCAAGGAGATCTGTAAAATAATCCATGTGACATCAGTGGTTCAACCGTAATTTTACGAAGCTACGAGAAGAATTTTTGTGTGCAAAAGAAAAAAAAAAGACTTTATTCAACAATTCGTCTCCTCCGCGTCACCCTGTAGCGCCATTTTGGAGAGTATCAGCTGGACGTAAACAACGTATGCTGTTCTGTGTCAGCTGCGTCGTACAGATATGCTGTTTTCGTTCAGATCAAATCACAACAACGTAGGATTTGGTCCTTCCTTGACGCAGCTGACACAGAACAGCATACTGATACTCTCCAAAATGGCGCTACTGCAGTGGTCTTCAATCAAGATATTCAATCAAGATCAGTGAATGTGTCAGACTCTGTTCCGTGTTTCGTATGTGTTTTGCTCCCCCACATGCTCCAGGTTATGTCCATGCCCATATTTGGTCCTTCCTGCTTCCTGTTCCTATTATGTTTATTGATCCCAGGTGTTTCTCGTCTTCCCCTCGTCATGTCTTGTGTATTTAAGATGTTTCCTGTTTTGAGTTCTCGGTCCAGTTTTGAACATCGATCCCCGTGTCCTACGTGTGATTCCTTTGATGTCAATAAAGACTATTAATCCTGATTCTCCTGCGTTCTCCTCGCTCCTTGTTCCTTGTTCCTCGCTCATCACCGTAGGCACACCTTGACAGAATTATTTTCTTTTGTTCTTTGATTAAAATTAACGACTGGCACCACGTTTATTAGGTTGCTGTCTCTTAAACACTGAATGCATGTGGATCTAAAATACTGTTACACATGTGTTTTCTTTCTCACCTGTTTACACTCACTTAAGACAAAAAAACTTTTCATTTTGTACATAATGGTTGCAAGATGTGAAAGAAGTCAGTTCTGGCCCGTAACTACCTTTTATGCAGTGGAAATGCATGGAATGGTTCGAGAATGGACACAGGCCAGGAACCCACATCGGGACCATGGTTCTGTGTGCTCGCACTTAGGATGTGTGCGGCACGCAAAATAGTATGCAAGTTCTTTCCTTTCCTGCGATTGAAATTGTTTAAAATCACATTAAATTGCAAAGCGGGAACCGTTAAGTTGAATCAAAATGCATGTGTCTTATTGAATACCCGGTTATGGGACATTTGGAACTGGCTATAAAATGGAACCGATTCATGATACCTAACCCTAGTCACCAACTGAAATTGCAAAAGTAATGATTGTTTCTCTCTGTATCTTCCATTGCTCAGGAAAAAATAGGTTGTCCAGCTTGAAACTTGACATACAAGTTGAGCAATGTGCCATAGACACACTGTTTGCTGTTGTTTGTTATGTTATTACCTTTAATCTTTATTTCTGTAGATGTTGATGTTATAACAAATATATATTTTGTAATGTTTCAGAAATGTTTTGACATTTTGAGGCTATTTCAAAAAAACTTACCAGGTTGGTATGAATATGTAGGAACTAAAATCTAACTTTAAATTGGCAGTTTGTTCTTAAAGGTATAGTTCACCTAAAAATGAAAATTAGCTGAAAATTTACTCATCCTTAGGCCATCCATTTGTTTCTACATCTGGAATTTAGCATTACTTCACTTTCTCACAAATAGATCCTCTGCAGTGAATGGGTGCCATCAGAATGAGAGTCCAAACAGCTGATAAAACATCACAATAATCCACAAGTAATCCACATTACTTAAGTACATCAGTTAACATTTTGTGAAGCAAAAAGATGCGTGTTTGTAAGAAACAACCCCATCATTATAGCATTTTAACTTTAAACCGTCGCTTCCAGCAAACATACAGTCCATAATCCATAGTAATGCTTCCTCTGATGGCACCCATTCACTGCAGAGGATCCATTGGTGAGTAAATGATGTAACGCTAAATTTCTTCAAATCTGTTCTGATGATGAAACAAAAATGCATCTTTGATGGCCTGAGTGTGGGTAAATTTCAGCAAACTTTCTTTTTTGCGTAAACTATTCCTTTCATTTTTTAGGGTTTCCTAATCAGTAAGCAGTACTTAATGTCTTTATTTCTGTTATATCTTGGGTGTAGGTTTGTTTTCTAGGCCATTTAAAAAAATGTTTTACTATGATGTAACCAAATTGCAATGTTAGGAAAATGTTTTCTGATTGTTAGGGATCGTTTGTTTGTTTTCAGGGAAATCAACCTACAAATGGCTTAGTACTCAGTGGTATCTCTGTACGCTACACAGGGATAAGAGAAAGTATTTTAATATAAAACTTTGCCAATGGCCTTAAAGGCATAGCACTGTAGGACAAGGAGACAAATTGCCGGGTGTGGGCAGTTTCATGACCTCTTGACATGCGCTTTTTCTCTGTCTCACTCTAGCACACACATACACTCTGTCTCACTCTAGCACACACATACACGTACGGAGTATATGGGGATTACAGAGCATTACATAACCCCCCATGCAGACGTCCTCACGGGGACATTGCTTTCTGCTTGCATGCAGTAATCCAGAATGGCTGTGTCCCTAAACATGACAGAGACTGATAACAGGGAGGGCAACAAAGGTCATAAATATTAAGAGCTGGACATACATGGGTCAAAAATGGCACGCCAGTGTAGGATAAAAGCTACATGGACTGATGGGACCACCAAGGATATCATGTAATTTTCTATTTATCAACAAAGTTAAATAATTACAGCTAGATTGATATATAGCCATGGACTTGACTTCTTAACATTTATGCTATTAACAGATGATATAATTTATCTCTGAACTCCTCTTTAACCTGCTTAGTACCTTAACATTTATTTATTTAAACTTTTTATTTATTAATACTATTTATTTAGTACTGTTTTTTGTGCTTGCCCTGAGATTTTACATTTTAGCGTGTAACTCATGTCACATTGTTTGTGCTACTATAATAAAAATAAATAATAAAACTAATAATAATAACATCATAAATTATACTTCAAATCGTGATGTTTGCTGGGGCTTTTAGTGTGCTTTTAGTTTTCTTAGCAGTTGGAATTTTTTTACCAGGTGGGCGATTAAAATGTGCAAAACAGACATACACTTACATTGAAAATGTACTTGAGGCGTATTGTAAATAATTATGAAATAATGGAGACTTGTCACCATATGGTTGGGTATCGTTTGAATTTTATCGATTCCGGTTCCAATTCTGTTTATATTTTTCTTTCAAACCCGTAAGACCTTCATTCATTTTCGGAACACAAATTATGATATTTCTGATGGAATCTGAGAGCTGTCTGACCCTGCATAGACAGCAATACAACTGAAATGTTCCCAAGTCCAGAAACGTAGCAAGGAGATCTATAAAATAATCCATGTGACATCAGGGGTTCAACCGTAATTTTACGAAGCTATGAGAATAATTTTTGTGTGCAAAAGAAAGAAAAACGAATTTATTCAATAAATTGGTCTCATCTGCGTCACCCTGTAGCGCCATTTTGGAGAGTATCAGCTGGACGTAAACAACGTATGCTGTTCTGTGTCAGCTGCGTCACACGGATACGCTGTTTTCGTTCAGATCAAATCACAACAACGTAGGAAACAGATCAGTTCTCTGAGGCAAACAGGGTTTGTGTAGGAGTGTGTGTGTGTGTGTGTGTATGTGTGTTTTCAGAGACCCTGTTTCTTTTTAGACACCGCTGACTGCAGCAAAGGTCCACACCATCGGTACACGTTCAATCAAACCGTTCTTAATGTTGTCCCAAACAATTACAGAGCTCAGCAGAAATTGCCCTTATGTTGTGATAAATGATGCATCACGTTGTTTTATATGGATTTTAATATTTAATTTAGTTTGTGGAAGACAGGATTACTTCATCCATAAACCATTAATGGATGTTCCTTAGATGCTCCAGCACGACTTTGGCTACTAATATTATGTACCTGCTAAAACTATGTAGCTTTCTGTACAAATATTACTATTTCTATTTGGTGAGGCTAGTTGCATCGCCTCTCAGGCATTTTTTGAGCATCCCGCCATTAGCATTCCATTTAAGAAGGCGTGTCAAGCTAAAAATAGCCCACATTTTTGCTGTTTTTGAATGCAAGAACACGTCTTATGCAAGATCACAGTCAGATGAACTCAAAATCAGCCTAATTGTACATATTTTCCAAGTGTAATTTTGGCAATTCATTAGGGCAACCAACCGAAGAATTGATTTTTGGAAATCAGACTGGACTTTGACTGCGGAAAGTTTCACACTCTGTCAGCAAAGAGTTTGTTTGTTTCAAACACTCCTCAAGAATGTCTGCAGTCCATCATTCACTTAAAACCAGTCTGACCTGAATGAGGCATGAACAATGACTACATAGATCACATACTTCTTTGTAAATAATCTTTTCCACAGACACCTTACAGACAGATTGAATAAACCTACACTTCCCTCTGTTGGAGGTGAGTTCAAGACATTCACCAGAATTGCCACATTTCTTCTGTCAGCAAACTGCAGAGAAGTTTATAGAAGTAGTTCACCCAAATATTGAAAATTCTTCATCATTTACTCACCTTCAAACCCAAATTTTTGTTCTTCTGTGGAACTCGAAAGGAGATGTTTTGAAGAATCTCCAACCAGTGAATGTCAGGCTAGTAGTCCACGTGACTCATGCTCAATATTTAAAGTCTTGTGATGCTATTTGATAACAGATCAAAATATCCAAGTCATACAGAGTTGGAACAACATGAGGGGGAGTAAATGGTGAGAATTTTCATTTAGGGTGAATTATCTCTTTAGTCATCCCATCTGCAGTAATGGTGATTATGTAGATGGGACAGAGTCTTTAACAAGATCTCGACTCCTAAGCTACTACTAAATATTGTAGAAACGTAATTAAGCTACTATTAAATATTGTAGAACCCTAATTTGCTGTAAAGAATGCTTTGCAACGATTTGTATCGTGAAAAGCGCTATACAAATAAACTTGAATTGAACTGAATTGAATTGACCCTTAAGAGGTTAGTTCACCCAAAAATTAAAATTAGTCCATAAATTACTCACCCTCAAGTCATCCGAGGTGTATATGACTTTCTTCTTTCAGACGACACTCAGCGGGTGTTGCAGTGCATCAATCCAAAAGAAGTGAAATAAAAAGCGCCCATCCATAAAAAAAGTGTCTCACACTGCTCCAGGGGCCGAACAAAGGCCTCCTGTAGCGAATCGATGCGTTTTTGTAAGAAAAATATCCATATTCAAAAACGTAATAATCACTTTAATGTAGGTTGCATTAACCGTTGTACACGGAAGCAGTTCCGGGCTGATGACGTATGAGGTCAGCGTTGCGCATGTTCTTGTGAGTCTCGTGAAAACCAACGTTTTTTTAACAGGAGCAAAGGAAGCAAAGTTTCCTTACTTTAGCAAAGGAAATCCTCTTGGCTTATATCGAAATCCTCTGACGTTCTTCTTTTTTCTTTTTTAACAAACAAACAAAAAAGTGCATGTGATATTAACAGACGAACTACGCTCATATTTATTATTCCAAACACTCAGTCAGCGACAGGTGCTAGCAAACGCTGTTTTGTACTCATTTATTGGCGAGTCGGCTGTGGTGCGGCCAACTGAATGCACTGCTTCTCTGCCGCTCACTGCACAGAACAGATGCCGAGAGAGGTGACACTTCTCCGGGAAAGTCAGACCTCAAGTTCGCGGGACAGCACTGGCGAAATCTTCCAACTGAACCATAGCTAAGGTTTATCCCAAAAAGTCGCTAGGTTTGTCAGTATGAATATTCCATGGAATAAAAGCCTCTAAAAGGGTCTGAAAGTTGCTAAATCTAGTGCTAAAGTCCCACTCGTGTGTGTGTGAGACGCGGGAGCTAATGGCAGGGGGCGGTGGATATTTGTGGCAGTCAGTGTGGATATTGTGGATGAGTTCTTCTGTGTCATCACGTTCTATTAGTTCTACAGTTTCAGTTTCGGAACTTTCACGCTTAGTAACACATACAGCTGTTCCCTCACCACTGTGCAACAGTGAAAAGGGACCCCTTTTTAAACAGTGTCGCGTTCCGAACGTTGTTTAAGCGACACACACCGGTATTAAAAAAATTCATATCATAACAAAAATAAACACTGGTATTCGGTATGAACCGGTATACCGCCCAGCATTATATTAGGCTATTAACACTTGTTAATGATGGTTTAAGATCCCCATAAAAGGAATTGCATCATTAAACATAACCTTTAAATAAAAACACAAGCATGACGGCGCATGGAAGGTTAATCTGTTTTCATCAGCACCTTTTAAAGATGGACAGCACTTTGAAGAGATCTGCCTTTATTTCTGAGAATGTAAATACCATTTTTTTATCTGCATATTTATGCACATACATTGACCTTGGAGAAGCATTTGGACACCTATGCCACTCTTTGAAAATGTACAAATGTCATTGCATTAGATAAAGTATTAAACCCAATGGCATTTATTTAAAGGGGTCATATGATGCGATTTCAAGTTTTCCTTTGGAGTGTTACAAGCTGTTTGTGAATAGATAAGATCCTTAAAGTTGCAAAGACTAAAGTCTCAAACCCAAAGAGATATTCTTTATAAAAGATAAGACTGGTCCACGCCCTCCTAAAACGCCTCGTTCTAACACGCCCCCACATGTCTACGTCACGATGTGGGAAGATTTGCATAACACCGCCCAAATGTTCACGCAAAGAAAGAAGGCGTAACTTTATTGTTGCTGCCACCGCCACCGTGTTGTGAAGACGCTGTGTGTTTTGTTGCGAAAGTGAAAATACTTTGTTTGGCCTTCCAAAAGAGGACAAGACTAGAAATCAGTGGTTAAGTTGTATTTACAACACTGTTCCAGAACAGTTCAAACCAAATATTCAAATGTGTGCAACGCATTTTATGGAGGACTGTTTCCTGAACCTGGGAGAGTAGAATACAATGCTGGCTGTTCTGACTCACAGTCTGTAAGTAAGTTTTCATATTTAAAGAATTTGCCACTGATGATTCAAACGCGAGTTTTGAGCAGTGTAGAGTAGCACTTGTTGTTTGTCATTTCTCTGATCACAAATGCAGACATGGTTTTATGTTTACGCGGTGTGATGCAATGCGTAAAAAAACAGTATAAGTCATTATAATCCGTAATTATGTCCCCACTGGATGCTAAAAATGCCTCGTTTGTAATGGGTTTTATTGGTTTTGTCTCATCATGCCAGTATGGTAAGGGGCGTAACATTTCTGTCACATGCTTGAGGTATTCGGCCAATCACAACGCACTAGATAGCTGGCCAATCAGAGCACACCTTGCTCTTCAGACCGATGAGCTTTGTAAAAAAAAATCAACGCATTTCAGAAAGGCGGGGCATAGAGGAGAAACAATAATGTACAGTATATGGAAAATAATTTGTTTTTTGAACCTTAAACCGCATAAACACATTTCATTACACCAAATACACAAAATAATGTTCTTTTTAGCAACATGTTATGACCCCTTTAAAAAATGCACAAGCCTAAATTTATAGATAATAGATATACAGATCAAAATGTAAACAGATGCTACTTGGTTTGCTATTTTGTGTCTAATGTCATGACATTCATACATTAAGTATGGCTTAAGAATCCAGAAGCTATTTGGACCCAACGTATCATATATCCACATGAAATACACCCATGTCCTCTTCTTAAACCTGTTGTTTAAACGATGGATGTGTATGCCAACATAATGTATGCTAAACCAAGACAAACTGCTTCAATAACTCTAGAAATGTTGTGGTGGCAATCCAAATGATGGAAAGGATTGAGTTTCTTTTTGGTGGCTTGATCTAATTAGATTAGTCTCACATCACCTGGTGCTCTGGTCTAGTGTCTCAATGTTCAGATCTCATTGTGATCGATTCACATATCTGATGGTTGTATCAGGTTTCATAGTGTCATTAGAGCCGACCTCTTTTACTTCAATTGACTGTCCGCAGTTATTAAGGGACTGCAACAAATTTTAGCAATACTTTGACTCAAAGCAGCTTTTAGAGATCACATTTGGAGATCTACACTGGCCCCTGGCAGCTACTTCATTCTTGGGGTGAGAGAATATAGCATTTTCCTGCACCTTTCAACTCTCTAAACCCGAAAAGAGAGCAGAAGAGAAAATGATAGACCCTGAGGCCAGTGACTTTCAGACGGTCTGCCTTGCCCTTGTTATTCCCTCGTTTCTCCCCTCTATCTCTTCTTTGCCCTCTTTCCTCTGTATTTCTTGCCAAACTGTTTCTATTATTGGGCAGCATTCACATTGAGCCATCAGACGCTGCCATCTGATTTAAAGTGGCAGACCACAGAGGCAGCCAAGCTCTCCGCTTCAGGAACTGTCTCTCTATCTGTCTGTCTCCCTCTCCGTTTCTTTCAAGAGTGAATTTAACGTCACTTTTTATTTTATACATACAGGATTTCTAAATCCCTCTCATGTATGCATGTGTGATCATATGGAAAGCTCAGTTCTTCTCCAAGTCAAGCGGTCTCCACATTGTGGGTGTTGCTATGGGTTACGTCCCCTCCGGGTGAGTCAGAGGCCAGTGGTGCTGAAAAGATGGAGCCTCTTTTCATGATATTCATAATGAGTGTGTGCGCATGCATATGGAGGGTTACAGAATTGTGTGTGCTGCATGTATATAGCAGCATGATGCAAAATACTATCAGCATTCATGTTAGTACAGGTGCATCTCAATAAATTAGAATGTCGTGGAAAAGTTTTATTTCATTTATTTCAGTAATTCAACTCAAATTGTGAAACTCGTGTATTAAATAAATTCAATGCACACAGATTGAAGAAATTTAAGTCTTTGGTTCTTTTAATTGTGATGATTTTGGCTCACATTTAACAAAAACCCACCAATCTCAACAAATTAGAATACTTCATAAGACCAATAAAAAACTTGACAATCCTCATAAGGCTGCGGTTCTCTTGATTGGTTGTGCGTCTTTTTCTTCCACACTTTTTCCTTCCACTAAACTTTCTGTTAACATGCTTGGATACAGCACTCTGTGAACAGCCAGCTTCTTTGGCAATGAATGTTTGTGGCTTACCCTCCTTGTGAAGGGTGTCAATGATTGTCTTCTGGACAACTGTCAGATCAGCAGTCTTCCCCATGATTGTGTAGCCTAGTGAACCAAACTGAGAGACCATTTTGAAGGCTCAGGAAACCTTTGCAGGTGTTTTGATTTGATTAGCTGATTGGCATTTCACCATATTCTAATTTGTTGAGATAGTGAATTAGTGGGTTTTTGTTAAATGTGAGCCAAAATCATCCCAGTTAAAAGAACCAAAGACTTAAACTACTTCAGTCTGTGTGCATTGAATTTATTTAATACACGAGTTTCACAATTTGAGTTGAATTACTGAAATAATTGAACTTTTCCACAACATTCTAATTTATTGAGATGCACCTGTATATGTTATATAGTATTTACTTTAAAAAAAAATTGCTGCACTTCCCAGAATTCCCTAGTGTTTGTGTTTGTGAGTATATAAATAGCTTTAAATGGAACAGGGTTTTATATGTGTGTCTTTCCACAACAATACACATTCTGGCTGTGCCCATAAAAGCATACTACCAAACTTCTCATGCTATTTCTTAAGTATCTAGTATGTTAATTGTTATCAGTACAATATGTACTGTTGTAACTGTTAACAGTACAGTGTAAACTTTTGGTATGGAGGAAATACCCAAATAATCTGCTATATATGCCAAAATAGTTGTATACAATACAGCATTGGTTCTCAAAAGATAATTCCGATAATTTTTTATGACACTGCTTGTTTTTAAAAAAAATTATTGACAGAAATCAAAGGATTGTTGATTGTACGATTCCAGTATATTCTGTATTTTCTTCAATCATAAAAAAAATGAGTAATTTAAAGAGAGAAACTTTTTTCTAAAATTAAGTCATCTGTGTTGCCCTCGGAAGTTGAGAACTACCGCAATACAGCACAGTGTGTGGTATGCATATGTATTATGAAATGATTTCATACATGAGTGTTTAAAAATACTTTTTTTAACCATGTAGTATGCTGTATGCAGGAAGATAAATGCTAGCATTTCATTCTGAACATGACCTCAGAATGCAGCTATGTATATACTGACTATGAATGTACACTGAGACCTTTCTTGTGAATACCTTTTTATGTTGCAAAGCCAACCCAGGTAGCCAAAACATTTTGTGATTGTGGCCCAATGCCGGTGGTGTTGGCTCAGCTTCAGTACTCAGACTCGGGCTAGTACTGGCTAAGAGTACCATTTTGGTTGGTGTGATATATATATATATATACTTACACTTACTCGTACAGAATTACAACTTAAAAAATATGTGTATTAAAGACTCCTTCCAGTTTTGATATAAAACCAGAGCTTTGAATAATTAGTTTTTCCACAAAATTACATTGTTAGCTTAAAATCATTAAGATGGCATCTACTTCCAACTAAAATAAAATGCATATTTTACAGTGTTGTTAAGTCTACATGTACTTATGCATGTGAACTAAATATGTCACCTTTACAAAGATTAAGGGTTTGGCCCTTACACCATTTCTTTTCATGGCATCCCCACCGACCCCATGAATTACCCCATAACATCCATATGTGCTCCTTTCCCCCAAATATATAAATGACACAATGAAAATATGAGTGATATTAGAATTTATTTGAAAAAAAAAAATCCAGGAGCTTCCTCAAGTAAACGTACCCTAAAAGAAGGACAGATTGACAGAAAGAGAGACAAAAAGGGGAACAGACAATGACACGTATGATTATTCAGACAATCTCAGACTGATAACATGAATGGTAACTCTGGTAAATGTTAACATTTGGAACATACCTTTGAAAGAATTTGTTTGCATTCATGCCTGCTCTTTTCTTCCCCCATCTCTGTCCAAAGTGAGCAGCAGCCATCTTTTGATGAACTTTTCAATCTCTCCATCTGATGCACTGCCAGTACTTGCATTTCTTTGCACTGATAAAAAAAAGACCAGTTGCAATACAGTGGCGTCAAACTCAATTCCTGGAGGGCCGCAGCTCTGCAGAGTTTAACTCCAACCAGCTCCAACTCACACCAGCTTAGAAGTTTCTAGTAATCCTGAAGACCTTGATTAGTTGGATCAGGTGTGCTTGATTATGGCTGGAGCTAAACTCTCCCTCTAGCTTCATTATACATAAACATTATTTTAATATTATGTGTGTAGAACAGTTTATTAAAATGATATTATATGTTAGATTATCAAATGTTTACTCACCAGGGTAGCAAGTTCTTCTGGTCTTCTGGCAATTAGCAGCACAAAAATCCCATCAGGTTTTGTCATTAGATGTCAAAGTTAGTGCGCATGTCTTGAAACTCGTATAGCAAAAAAATTGTAAAGTTCCCTTAACCACTTTAAGCTGGTTTCATTATATGAATTAAATCATTAATTTCCAAATGTAGTTAAAGAAAAAAGAGAATGTTGGATAAAAGGAAATAAAATATTAATAGGAATTAAAATAAAAAATACACTAAGAAATAACATGGGCAGGTAAAAGATATTATGTTTAAGTTTAAGTGTCACTGCTACATACTATTTACCACATTTTAAACGGAGACACTCAGCAGCAATTGGCCCGATTGCGCTGGCTACACTCTTAAAAATAAAGGTGCTTCAAAAGGTTCTTCACAGCGATGCCATAGAAGAACCATTTTTGGTTCCACAAAGAACCATTCAGTCAAAGGTTCTTTAAAGAACCATCTCTTTCTTTCCTTTTTGTAATCTGAAGAACCTTTTTTCACCACAAAGAACCTTTTGTGAAACAGAAAGGTTCTTCAGATGTTAAAGGTTCTTTATGGAACCATTTAGACAAAAAGGTTATTCTATGGCATCGTGAAGCACCTTTATTTTTAAGAGTGTACCTGGGAACTGGCTTTGCATACCTCTGTGTACGACTGTACGAGGTCTGCTAAGGCAAACTGGCCTGACCTGTTTCTGAACGTGTGTGTTTTGTGGGTGTAGCCGTTACATAAACCCAGAGACAATAAGTTGGCAGGGCAAATTCTTATGTAAAACATTTGAGTTTTGGTTTTGTTGTGAAACAACTGTGTAAACTGACAGAACACTAGTCTGTCAACAAGAAAATAATCACCTTCATATAATAGTTTTTTTTAGCAGGTATTTTTAGCCATTTCTTCCAAAGTTTGTATAACTAGCATGTATTCTGATTCCAGCGGTAGATACATTTTTTCAAAGTATTGACTTTGTTTCTTGTAAAGGTAGGGCACAAAAGTGCCATCGAGAATGTAGAACTTTTACAAAGTTTTTGCCCTTCTCTTACCTCCATTTAATGTTGGAATAGCAGTGTCAGGCATAAACCCATGTTGAAAGCGTTTCAGTGTTCCACATTGACATTTGCAGAAGCTCTACTGTAGATTTCACCTCACATATGATCGCATCTCTTTGAGCATAGATTTGACTCTTTTGAGTGTACTGTTCTTTTTTGACGCTCCACATCTCTCTCATTCTTTCCCATGCTAAAGGCGAAGATCAGTGAGCTGCGTATGAAACGTATACACACACACACACACACACACACACACACACACACACAGTTTCTTAAGTGTTCCTGAAATAGAAAAGTGCCATGACAGCTGCGATTGTTGAGAATATTTTTTGTATAGAAGGAAACATTTTGAATATTTGCTAACCATAGTAAATAGTAACCCAAAATGCCATAGTGCCGCTGTTGTTGCTCCCATTACAATAAAACTGTGATAGCTTGGCATTGGCCACCTCTTCTGTTAAAAAATAGCTTAATATTGATATTCTGGTCTTCAAATATGGCTCAGGCATTTCCTCAAATGTAAGTCCGTAGGATTTTCTTTTTGTCATCTGCAAAGTGAATATTGTAGTAGTATAAGTAGAATTACTTAAAATAAAAGCACATGATTTGCAATATCATTCATTGTCTGTAGCACAAACAGCTTGTGATGACTTACTAGGGATGCTCATATTGACCGTTTAACCGTTAACTGAAAGTAAGAATTTTGACCTATTAATCAGTTAAATAATTTAAAAGTTTTTAAAAGTATATATATTTTTTTAAGTTTGCTGCATTGTTAAAGAAAAATATTCTATACATATTTGTTAAGTCACGGGGGCATGTCAATATACGTACAACCACACGTGCCTACAGACATATTTGGCTGCGCAAGCACCTGCTCCACTTTCACTTAACTGAAGTAATAAAGGCAACACAATGACAAATGGCAATATTGGATAAATGGTTATCAGAGAGTGAATCCATGAGTGAATGTATTCAAATTCTGAATGGGTTATAGCCTAGAAAGCGGGCAAAGAGTGCTCACACTTATAATCATTAAAAAGCTCTCACTCATCTCCGTTCTTCACGATCTCACAAAGTTCCGTTATATTCAGTAAAGCTCTACACTCCTGCTCAATTAATCTCTTATTTACATCGTGTGTACATTTTGTTTGTTCTAATGAGAGGATTTGCAAGCGTGCACAACTCGGAAACACTGAACAAAACTCCTGCTTTATGAGCGGTGAATGGATTCTAACGTAAACACCTCTGATTTACGTTCACCTCTGCCATTGTGTTCATGAACTCAACAGATACTGTATGTCTGTGATTGACTACAATGCTCAACACTGCAGAAATTGGTGTTTTCTGCCGTGGAACAGGCTGCGCTCCAGACAATGCCCCACAGAACGTTGACGCAATAAAACTAGACAAGCTGTGCTCTGAAGTAAGCCTGCTATTTATTTTTATGTCTGATGAAAAAAACATGCGGTTCTTCAAAGCGCATTTCATTTTGTCATCTTAATTTAATTATTTAAGTGAAAAATATTTCTCAGAAGCTCTGCAGGTGTATTTGTCACAGACAAGCGTCCATTCTATTATTTATTTAATACTAATTTAATATTCGAATCGAATCAGTTAACGGTTAATGTTCGGATAACAAGCTATGGTTGTCGATCGGGAAACTACATTGAAATGAGCATCCCTAAGAGTTACTATAATGGTTATAATGGATGCTGTTCATAGACTTCAGTTCAGCATTCAACACAATCATCCCTCAACAGCTCATTCACAAACTGGTCCAGCTGGGGCTCAACACTTCGCTGTGCAACTGGCTGTTGGACTTCCTGACTGGAAGACCTCAGGCAGTTTGAGTCGGCAGCAACACATCCAGCACCATCACACTGAACACTGGGGCCCCCCAAGGATGTGCTCTGAGCCCCCTCCTCTTCACTCTGCTGACCCACAACTGCACACCGTCACACAACTCCAACCTCCTTATCAAGTTTGCGGATGACACGACTGTAGTGGGTCTCATTAGCAACTGAGATGAGACAAATTACAGGATCGAGGTGAGCCGCCTGGCCGGGTGGTGCAGTGACAACAATCTCTCTCTGAATGTGAAGAAGACGAAGGAGATTGTTGTTGACTTCAGGAGAGTGCGCACTCAGCATGCCCCTCTGACCGTCAATGGTGTGACTGTGGAGAGGGTGAGCAGCACCAAGTTCCTGGGTGTGCACATCACAGAGGATCTCTCCTGGACTGACAACACCGCAGCACTGGCCAAGAAAGCACAGCAGCATCTCTACTTCCTCCGCAAACTGAGAAGAGCCAGAGCCCCGGCCCCCATCATGTGCACCTTCTACAGAGGCACCATCGAGAGCATCCTGACCAGCTGCATCACTGTGTGGTATGGCGCCGGCAACGCGTAAAGCAGACTTGAACTTGAATAATGTTCAATATTTGAGGTTAGTGGTTTTAAGTGATTCCATATAAATGTATGCCATTTTAGTAGTAATAATTCTACTAACCATGGCATTTTAATGAAAACTATGATACATTTGTTTTAAATAGTCTGATGTTTACTTGCTTTCTGAAGAAGATGCTGAGGCTCACTTGCATGAAAATGCAAAACAAACAGCTTGAATATCTAATATCTGTATCTCACTTGTCCACCCTGCAGAGTTCTTTAGAATTGGATCAATTTGTTTGCGCATATCGACAGCAAAGCACCACTTCAATTCAACATGTGCTCCTAGGAGCCTGGTTAGAAACCGGCTGCTATAAAACGACAAAAGGATGTAAATGTCTAAATGTCTCACTGTGACTTGAGGTATCATGGCCTGCTGGTGAGAGGGCTATTTGTTGCAAATGACTCACCCATGATGGTCAGTGAAGTGGATGCAACACATTAACAAGCCGGAAAAATTCTTAAGCCATCTGCGGTGGTCCCATTTATTTGTGTTTTGCCTGTATTAGTGGCCCAATCAATGGCAGCTCTTTATATTACTGCCACAGTTTCTGTCGGCTTGGCATCTGGTTGTTTGGCATCTGGCGGCTGACAAGCGCTACGTATAGTGTTGATGCTGCTTTTTCTCCCACGTACAAATGATGGAATAGTAGCAAAGCAGCATAAGATGTTGACATCTGAACTGGAATAGTTACAGCTGAAGTTTGATGGCTGTGGGCATCTGCGGGAAGCCGTTACCAGTTTGGAGCATAGTAATCAAACTGACGCATTCACTCATTTTGAACACATTTAGCCATGTGATTAACAGTGTTTTAAGCACAGTTGTATGTAGCAATAGCATGGGAATTAATTAATTAGCAGTGTAATTGAACAAAAGTCAGTTATTTAGGCTCATTTATGGGACTGGCAGAGTGTTTAATTTGGTTGCAATAGCTAGTTTTTAATGTTGAGATAAAGAACATTTAGGAGAATAAGCTTGCGTTAGGGTTGGATCAATACTAAAATTTAGGCTTTAACACAATCAGTGTCTGGTTTTGATATTACATCAACACTTAGCTTCAATTGCATTTAATTGTATAGTATTTGCAATTCTATTATTTTTTTTAAGTAAAAATGTGTGCATGTTAGAGCTGTGCGATATTGAAGAAAAATGCGATATGCGATACGATATTGCTTAAAGTGTGTAAAATCAACTTGAATTATATTTAAAAATTTTATAACCAATTTGTTTAACATTCTTTCTTGGAAAAGAAAGAATCACTACAGCTTCTGAAAGTGACCAGCAGTGTTTTAGCATTACATAAAAAGTAATATCACAATTTAGAAAATGTCATTTTAACATCAGTGTGAACATACAAAAAAGAAAATGAATGACACTAATTTTATATCATTGTGACTTTGCTTTCCATACACTTTAAGTACTTCTTCATATACCACAGCAAAAACTATAGTCTGAGAAAGTTCAAACATGATTAAAGGCAAGTGAACAGTCAGTAAAAAAAAAGAAAGAAAAAGAAAAAAAAAGAAATACACAATTTACAAGCATAGATAAAATAAACAGTAGTATTCAGATACAGAAATGTAATAATTAAGTGTAAAATAACACTGCATAGTGTTCACTGTATGAATTAAATTTAGATTAATCTTTGTTATAGCCGTTTTGTTGTTTTCTTAACATTAGTGACATATTCAGCAGCACGTATTTATAGGCTGCTGTCACTTTAAATCCGACTGCACAGATCCAGTATAATGATACACATTTTTCTCAGCTGTTTACATTAATTTAAAACATAACGTTTACGAGAATGATCGTCAAGACGGGTACTATTGGCATAATTCTGTATGTATGTGTCTGTTCAAACATGAGGAGATGCGAAAGACGAATCAACTTGGTGTTGGCGCGCCATCTGAAACGTGTCTCTCTGTGTATGCTTGAGCTTTGCATGTGTGCGGCAGAACTGAAGAGACGCTGCGCGAGACGCGGCTTGTGCGCACGCTTCAGGTGTGAGTCAGACAGCAAGACGAGACGGCAAAGAGTTGTTTTCTGCAACTTATTGCACTTAACTTTTTTTAATGTCAAGCAATTCTCTGCTATATGCGTCGAACTAAAACTTTGACATTTTGATTTACGTAGCCTATTATTAAAATGATTCAGATATCGCATGCCCTTGCGATATGCATATTGCGATATTTACATTTGCGATATTTCGATAATTTCGATATATCATGCAGCCCTAGTGCATGTTAAGAAATTTTTGAATTTTTAATGTGTTTTAAAATGTAATTTATTCCTGTGATAGCAAAGCTGAATTTTAGCAGCCATTACTCCAGTCTTCAGTGTCACATGATGTCACCTTCAGAAATCATTCTAATATTCCAATTCTGATTTGCTGCTTAAGATTTTTTTAATAACATTTCTGGTTATTATCAATGTTGAAAACAGTTGAGCTGCTTAATATTTTTGTGGAAACCATGCTATTTTTTTCAGGATTTTTTCTTTGAACCAAAGTTTTTTCATTTTTATTCAGTTTAGTCTATTAATGCAATTGCTAAATAAAAGTATTAATTACTTTTATGTATACAAAGATGTAGATTGTCTCAGATTTTTACAAACAAAAAATGTGAACAAATCTGTAATAATAATTCTCCCCACTTATATAAATAATTTTTTTTGGTTAATTCTAGGGATGCATCGATCCGATACTCAGAATCGGTATCGGCTCCGATATCGCCATTTTCTGCTGGATCGGGTATTGGTCAGACGAGACCGATCCAAATCCGATATAGTGCGTATACTACTCTGTGTTATTGTTAAGCCCCACGAAAGGCACAAAAACATTATAAAGCACCATAAAGTTTTCGTGCACTATATTTCAAGTGTTCTGGAGCCATTCCATAGTTTAATGTGAAGTATAGATGAATAATTAAGTCAAGTTCACGTAAACTCTTCTCTCCGCTGCAGCTGTCTGTCATCCTCCATTTAGCATTCAAACTGCGTGTCGCGTTCGGTTACTACAGTCAAAACAATGAAACTCTCTTCAAGAGCGCACAATAACTGAGATTTAAAACTGTTAAAAGAAAAGGCTCAATAAAATATCGCACAGATATAATACACTACGCAGCAATATCTCTTTCCTTTTTTATGAGGAGCTACGCGCTGTGACTCTGTGTTGCTTCAAGCGTATCATTCTGTGCACGGGATGCACATAAGCGCTTTGTGCCGCTCTGTATTGGAACCATACCCTTTCGAATTATACTTTTTTGCGCAATGAAATATTATCAATAGTCTCTTTTGTTTTGCTCTATCTATAATATGTTGCTGCCTTCATTACTGTGCTATGCATTTGAAAGAAATTACTTTTAATTTTATAGTGTATATATATATATATATATATATATATATATATATATATATATATATATATATATATGAATTTTTGGTATCGGATCTGATTGGTTCTGAATAAATGGTATCGTTGCATCCCTAGTTAATTCATACTTAAGCTTTTATAATAATTAAAATCCACTATAGAGTGCGAATGGCTTTCATTTATAGATGCATTACAAAATGAAATTTTTAAATTGAAATTTGTAAATTTGGGAAATGCGCTAAACATATTTTAATGAATCTCAATGTATCCACTTTTACACTTCATGCCACACTCTTTGAACTGTGCTGGATAGCAGTGCATTTGCAATATTCTGATATCGTATCTGGCAAATTTTTGATACTGCACAACCCTAGTTTGTATGCTGCCAATAAAACGTGCATCGTTAGCTCAGGTTTTCTCGATTAGCTCTGATCGTAGGATGAGGAGAATTCCAGATGTCGTGTGTGTGTGTGTGTGTGTGTGTGGGTGAACCTCTGATGTATTTTTAGCCTTTTGCATTATGAATGCCTGACAGGCTTGTTCAGAGGAGAGCCAGCGCTACTCTCTACAGAATACCGTTCCTTTTACCTGTGCGTGTGCACGCAAATGATCACACACATACACACACATACACACGTGTGCGTACAGCACAAGCCATAGATCATAATGTGTGTACCAGCACCTGTGCTTGTTTGTTTAATGGGAATACTGGAAAAGTGGAAATCCATTTTCCTGCTTTATCTTTGAACTCTAAACTCATTCCTTTCATCTAGGCTACCTCACTCCTCCCGCTGGGGCAAAATAGCTCCTGCATGAATCCTCGCACATGCATAAAACCCAGTTTAATCACTCTCGCGCATCAAACCCCAGGGCCTTTGATGCGTTTGCATGTGTGTCTGTGTTTTGAAGTCCTCTTTGTCAGTTTCGTTTAGTTATAACACTCGAAACCCGTCAACTCCATGTTTCACCTGGTGAGGAAATAGTCATAATAGCCTAAATACAAATGCTTATTTTCATCTCCATCTCTAGTACATCTGTGTTTTCTGTGCATGTGTTTGAGAGAGTTTCTAGAGGCACTGATGTCTTTTCTCTATGAATGTCTCTAAGTTGGAATAAATCCTCTTTAAGCTCTAGATTTCAGACGTGCATGTGGTGCCGCTTGCGTCCCATCAAACACAGTAATGCCTCTGGACTTTTCCAGCACCATCCGTCTATCTCTCTTTCTCTACTAAAAACTAAAGTGTCAGCTCGCTCATACCTCACAGATGGTCAGCAAGCACTTAAGGAAACTGGATGCAATTAGCCATAGCTTGGTAGGATGTTTGTGATTTATGGTTGACATGGTGTGCTTTTTTTACATGTCCATTTTGAGCTGATCATCATATGGTGTGACAGTCTGTGACACATTTTTCTCTGTTCGCGCTACAGTCGCATCAAGAACAATTTAAAGCGACTGTGTCCAATTAATTAATTAATTATTCTTTTGAGTCAATTAATCAGTTCACAGTGATTCAGTTCACAGAACCAGTCTGAATTATTTTGTAATGAATCTAAATTCGTATCCAAGTAATTTCAGTGAATAAAAACCAAATTAGAATATGGTGTATATATAGTTATATGTACCACATTTATGGTACTTATATACTTTATTACCTTTATTATCACACCTTTGTGCTAAAGAAGTTTTTGCTCTTTCAGGACTGATAACATATTTCAAAGACGTCAGAGAGTAAAGAGATAAGTTTGACTTTCAGTTTTTTTGTTAAAATTACACTCTATAAGTCCATGGTTAATATTTTGTTGCTGTTAAAACAAAAAATCCTACTGGCGTAATATGGTATAATGTTAAAGGGGTCATCGGATGCCCATTTCCACAAGTTGATATGATTATTTAGGATCTTAATGAAAAGTCTGTAACATAGTTTGGTTAAAGGGGTCATATGATGCGATTTAAATTTTTCCTTTCTCTTTGAAGTGTTACAAGCTCTTGGTGCATAAAGAAGATCTGTAAAGTTGCAAAGACTAAAGTCTCAAATCCAAAGAGATATTCTTTATAAAAGTTAAGAGTCAACCACGCCTACCTAAAACGGCTCGTTCTAACACGCCCCCACATGTCTACGTCACGATGGGGGAAGATTTGCATAACTCCGGCCAAATGTTCACGCAAAGAATGAAGGCGTAACTTTTATTCTCGCTGTAGTATTGTTGCCGCCGCCATGCCGTGGATGCAACGCAACGCGTAAAAAGACAGTATAAGTCATTATAATCCGTAATTATGTCCCCACTGGATGCAACAAATGCCTCGTTTATAATGGGTTTTAATGTTTTTGTCTCGTCTGACAGGGCATCACAGTATGGTAGGGGCTTAACATTTCCGTCACACGCTTGAGGTATTCGGCCAATCACAAAGCACTGGATAGCTGGCCAATCAGAGCATACCTCGCTTTTTCCGAATTGCGTAGATGACCACTATCTTTCTTTCATCTCTTCTGATAAATTTTCAGTCAAATCGTTCTATGTGTGCTAGATCAGAGCCAGTTTCTTATTCTCCTCATAACTGAGAAACTAATTTCTGATGTAGCCGAACTACAGCCCTGTATTTCAGCCCGGGCCCGACTTTTTTACGCCCCTCAGGCTGGGCTTCGGGCCAATTTTCATGTCATAGTTCAGACGTAGGCCGGGCCTCGGTCCTGTTTTAGGCTTCTCCTTATTTTTATATTTTAGACATACATCAATTAGTGATGAAAAAAATTGCTATACTGGTGGAAACAACACGAGACCGTGCTCCCGCGACTGTCAAGAGCGGCTCGAGGTTGCTTAAGTGTCCCGCCAGCAGCAGCAGCATACGTGCCGTCAGCGCAGCTGAACAGTTCTGCATTCAAATGCACGCAATAGGCTAAAGCTTGCCTATCAAGAGTGATCGGCGATGCGATCGCATATTTCACAAGATCCATTTCAGCTGTCACAAGCTGAGGGTGAATCTTAAGGCTTGCGTACATGCTTAGTAGAGGACTTATGCCGTTTTTCTCACAACTGAATACTGCGTCACACGCCACACTCGAGGCCAATGCTTCATGTGAAAATCTAAATCAGCCAGCAGTGACTCTGTCCACCACATTTTTATTCTCAGCTTTATTAAAAAAAATATAAATAGCATGAAAGAGACTTATCTTCATTGTTAGACTCTTATTTTCATGTAGTGTTATTTATTTAATATGAAATTATAATTAACATCATTTTTTCCCAATGACTTGTTGGACAATTTCAGGACAAATTTTGACAACAAGACAAACTTTGCTGTCATCTGTTCAAAACTGCTGAAAATTATAAAATTTTAAGATGAGTTATCACTCTTTATATCCCCCTATTACAATACTCAACTGTTTTTTTAAGATATTTTGAGACAAAAACAAATCTGTGGTTCTTTTATGTGTGTCACACCATAGGACATTACGTCACACTAAAGGACAGAAATGTAGTTATTAAATTATTTCTATTTAATTTTGAACGTCAAAGGAGAAAGAAAGTTTAATTTTGATACAAACAATATCAACATGTTTTTTTAAACAAAACAAAAAATTATTTTCATCAACAAAAGTCAGTCTCCTAGTCAATCAGTATGTTACTAAAACTTTTCTAGCCCCCTGCTACATGTGTGGCAGAGCTAAATATGATTGATATTCAAACTATATTCATTAAGATGTGAATTAATTTTTTAAAACTATATGGCTACTCTTTTTAAGGCATCATTTTGATTATTTACTTTCTGCATCGTTCTCTTAAAATTTCCTCCCTTCTGGTGGATCCCTGTTAATTTTCTGTCTATATTTCCATGTCCTATCTCTTCCAGTAATTTCTCTCCCTAAATTCTTTCTGTTTCAAAAACAAATTACCACATTTTCTACTTATTTTCATGACACTTTATAATAGTAAAACAAAAACATCATAAAATAGTTTATTTAATGTAATTATTGCATTTAAGAACACTGAAAATTATCAAAAAAGAATAAAAATGAGTTAAATAAACCTTATTAAATTATTTAAAATGCTTTTTAAAGAGACCTTACCCTCTGGTGTGACATCTTTATCCTATGGTGTGACAGTACAGGCGTCACACCGGAGGACAGTTTCTGTCACACCAAAAGACGTTTCAGCCTTTTTCTGTCAATTAATGACATTGCTATTCCGAGCTAACCTGTCTTTAGCGGTTAGCAAGACACAATAATTTTCCATGATTATGTAGTTTAACATGCAGTTTTTAATTAAAATATATAATTTAAGGGTGTCACACCAAAGGACAACAAAACGTAACACTTTTGTAGTGGTTCCAAAAAAGTTAAATATTTGAACAATTCTGAGACAGAAATTGACCATGTGCACATGTCATGGGCTTCACAGGGAACTTCAGTAACATAATTATGAATGGGGTCCTTCAACTAATGTAATTTTTTTCTGGAATTGGCCAATTTAAAATCAGAATATGGTGTCACACCATAAGACATGGTTTTTAGAGACAAAGTATATCAAGTTCCTACGCTTTCAAAAATATATGGATGAAAAAAATGGTTGCCATTTACTAAAATAGACACTTATACAATTATGCCGTAGGTATTTATTAACATTTTTATGTTTTCTTTTTAATTTATAAAAGTTGTAATTTACTGAACCATTAGGGTGACCATACGTGCCATTTTCCCAGGACGCATCCTGGACAGGATTTCTATATTGCCTAAAATATCTAGGTTTTGGCTTTGTTTGCGTGTGCAGACCGATCGGTGTATGACATCAAAGTACCTCGAGAGCATTTTGAAAGCGTAAGGTCTGTATGGTATTTTAATGTCATACACCGATCGGTCTGCACACTCAAACAAAGCCAAAACCTAGATATTTTAGGCAATATAGAAATCCTGTCCAGGACGCGTCCTGGGAAAATGGCACGTATGGTCACCCTATGAACCATGCTTGAGACAGTCACACCATAGGACAATTTTGAGATTTGGCTCAAAAATTAAAAAATTCTAATAACACTGCAGATTTTATAACAACAGGTCCATGTAGGGCAGGGTTTCTCAATTAGTTTTCGCCGAGGGACGTATTCTGCCAATAATAGGCCACTGACCTATATATATATATATATATATATAAATATATATAAAATTGTTGTTGTTATTATTATTATTACAATTATTATACTATTGTTGCTTTTGTTAAAATAATCACAAGATGGTCACAAGATGAATATTCAGGTTTATTCCCCAGTAGTCTGTTTTATTCAAACAATTATGAACATTTTTGCATTTAGATACAGAAGAACTTTGCCTGTTGAATATTAAAAACAAATGAACAAACAAAAAATCTGGATCTCCATGTCTGCCATGCAAATCAACTGTTCCTGCTCATTCCCAGACTGGATCTCTTCTCTCCACTTTCCCTAATTGCAGATTCAGTTATAAGATTTGTCAGTATTAATATTTTTATGCTTAGATTTTTTTGGGGGGGATCAAACTGTAACAGACCGTGTGTCCCAACCAGACACGACGCGATAAAAAGTATATTTTCCATGTAGTTTTTGTCCTAACCACCGGCGACAGCGACACGTGACAATAAGCAACATGGGATTCTATTTTAGGAACGGTTTTTATTTTCTTCGACGTCATGGCAGGAACAACATACAAAATATGACAGTGATAATCTCAGGTAATGATTATGTGCTTTATTCAATGTTAAAAGTGTCTAATGTGAGTTTGAATATTATTTTGCATTATATTTATAGCCATAGTGAAAGCAACAATAGATATTTTACCTCAGATCTCGAAAATAAATTAAAGCAAACTTGTACGTTAAAACTGTGAACTCACTGCGAACCAACATGTGTATTCCATAACAAAGATATCAGTCACTCAAAACTGTTCAGTCCATTCACATTTGAATCATCTATTTTCTGTGTCCACTTTTCTTTTCTACACACTCGCCATGTTTTTGCTGTACGTTATAAATAGAACGAGTCTGCAGTTTACTGTCGGGGATTTGTCGTGTTGCGCCGCATCCAAGACAGCATCACTGATTATAAAGAGGTCTTGTATTTTATTGCGTAGCGCCGTGCCGCTCGCGTCTGGTGTAGACACGATGCAAGTTAATGTAGCTTTCTGATCCTGCGTTTGAATTTTCATGCCACATTATTTGAAATTAGTGCGGGCCAAACTTTTTTCTCTCACGGGCCGCCTATTGAGGAACCCTGATGTAGGGCAAAGAAATGTTTAATGATTCACTGCATTTTAAATAACGACAATATTAATTATATTCATTTTTATCTTGTGGGACAGTGAAAATGCCATGTCACGTCAACAACCCATATATATATATATATATATATATATATAGGGCTGGGTGAGAAAACGATAACTATAATTATCGCAATATAATTTTCCTCTATAAAATGATAACAAGAGTTTGATAAATGTTCGATAAAATGTTTATGTGCCAAAAGCGGAATGAAACAGCACTATTCATTTGAACCGAGCCACACGGAGCATTTATCCGCTCTGCTCAAAGTTCAAACGACAGTGCAGCGCAAGCTTACTAGAGCATCTATACGTTTACTCGCTGATAAGTCTCGCTCATGCGATCACTAAACAGTGCTTTGAGATCCAATTTGAAGTGCTTGAATTCAGCGACGAACACAAATGACTCAGTGATTTCAACTAATTTAAAGCTGGATGAAACGGCGCTGACAAACGGGAGAAACACTGTGTGCAACGATACAGTCAGAAGGCTTTTCAGTCTACAAATCGCCATAATTTACCATGGATTTACTGTAGTTACACTAACTGCACCATGGTATGGTGGCAGAAAAGTGGGATATTCATATCGAATTTTATTATTAATGTAGACATGTATTAAATGTATTAAAGGAGTAATGGAATTTAATTACATTCTTTTTTTAGATTAAGCTATAGCGTTTGTGCATTTATACTTAATGTATTTAGACTACTGTTTTCATACTAATACCTAAAAACCATGTAGTTACATTTTTACCATGGTATTGTGGTGCTATATGTGTGGTTTTAATTGTGGTTGTCATGATGTAAATGTATGCTACTATGGAAGACCAATGGTTTATGTTAATAAAACTCAAATAGTCAAAATAATTAAATTTCACCATATAAAAATGAGGTTGTTACAATTTTTACAGATGTTACTGTTTTCGATAATGAACGTAAATTGATATCTGCATCCTAACTCAAGCTACTGTCAAATGTGCATTTCTGAGACAAAAAAGTAATATTATTAATATTACAGCCTGCACTATAAACTGTGCTGAATATGCACGTCATCAAAGTCAGGCAACACAAACCTGTTTCATGAGTTGAAACGATATCACTCATTAGAACATGCAGAAACTAAGAAATTTATTTTTCTATTAAGATATTTATTTTGTTAAGGAAAAATGACTGGAAAAGTGTAAAGAATTCAAAAACTTAAAGAGTTGTTTAAAACCACAATTAATGGTCTGTTTTGATCTGCCTTTAAACTTGAAAGAACGAAAGATTTGAAATTGATCGTGATAATTATGGATATCGACATAGAATAGGAGTGCTGTATATGCATGTATTTAATTATTTTAAAGTTGAACAACTTTAACTACTTGGAAAAAGTTAATGCAAATGAAATGAATAAAAAAATACATTCAAACAATGGCATGTAGCCTAAACGGACAAGTAAAAAGAACAAAGACACATTATTATAACAAATCACATTATTATCAATAGAACAAAGACTGTTTGAAGTTTTTTGAGTATGTGACTGTATGGCTTTATTAAAACTGTTGACGTTATCCAGCCAATAGCAGGATGTGTTTTTCTCTTGAGAATATTAGCCTTCTTTGAATATTATGAATGACATAATAGACAGGAAGTTAGCTCTTGCTGTCTTTCAGATCTAATTTGTGACATCACATTTTTATCAATTCTGTTTAGATTCACTTAAGATATAACTGTGTTTACATTGATATCATGTCAAGAATGTATTAAGAATGCAGCATTTGAAAAGACCCACTTGTCAGTCATTCAGTCTTTCTGTACTTTTATAATCACTAATAGTGTGCATTTAATGTGTAGTTTTATATAGAAGTGTCTAGTGCTCGAGGTGTGTATAGCAGTATATACAGAGCATGTTGTTAGTGTCACCTTCATGGCCTTTTTATTCAGTGCTGAGACTCCCCTGGTTGTTCCTGGTTGATTAGTACAATACACAGGGCTGCCGAGAAAACCAATCATTTGACAGCATGGCGCCCGCTCCATTGCCTGTAGGTAATTGAGGATCCCTCTTTGACTTGTGTGTTTCTTCTAGTCCCCTGCCGTAATAATTATGCATGCTCAGACTAGGTTATTGATTGTCTTTGTAATTTCGAAGGGAGTTGTTATCAGTCCCAGCTGGGTTTGGTGCCAACTTTGTGCATCTTGTCATGATGAGGTCATTCAAATGGAGATGGCCACAATTTGGAAGGTGATTTTCTTTTCATCATTGACCTGTATCCCTTCTCTCTCCATACTTGCTTTCCCGGTTTTTCTTCCATGGGTGTCCTCTAATGCCACCAAATAGGCTTGACATATAGAATTGGCACAGTTGTAGCGAAACGAATATTGGCACACACGGCATGAATTCGGTCTTCCCAAGGCACGGCATGGCAATTGTCGAAACTGAGGCTGTTAATCTGATGGAATCAGATATTTGTTCTGGACTGATTGAGAGAGGGAGGATGGAGACGCATTAGAGATTCACTCAGCACTCTGTGTATGCCAACTACGTGTGTGTCGTCTTTGCTCAACCGAGTGTGGCCACAAATCTCAGGGGCATAGCCACCCCCTGCTGTTCCAGACGCTTTGCAGATGAACGGCAAAATGAAGAAGTGTTAGACACAGGGTTGATGTGCTACTGCTCTGTGACTTCTATGTGCATTTGTCCATCGTTTACCACTTTATACAGGTATAGGTGCGATGTGTGACATTTTTTAAATATGTCAATATTGTGGTTGCCTCTGAATATTATGTTGGGAATTGCATAAGCAAGACTTTGTCTGTGGGCTTGGTTCCGGAAATGTTTTTCCCTTTCGTTTTTCCCATAGGGATTTAAAAAAACAAGTCTTTGTTTATAAGAGTTATAAACCATAAACCATAAACCAAACCAATCAGCTACATGGTGAATCACAACATTAAAAACAATGATTTGAAGCAAAAAGTGTTTGAAAATCAGACAAAAAGCATATACCAGCGAATTAAGAACCTTATAGCTCACAATAGGTCTGTCATTAAAAATCAATTTGCCTATTGAGAAAATGAGTGGGATTTTTTACTTTCAGAACCCCACTGTTGCACTTTATGAAATCATTCTATTTATTTGAGCATCCCAACCAGCTCAACACAGCATCATTAGTTCATCTAATGGCATGAAACGCTCTGTTTCTAATGGAAGATGGAGGTTTTTTGGGGAAAATTTAATTTCATTGAATTTCCTGATTCCACAGCACAGCTCATGCCTATTAGTAAATAAAGAAACTTTGTCCAAGACAGACCTTTTTTTAATGTCAAGTTTATTTATAAATGTGACTTTTAATAAAAGTACAATAATTGGCAGTTTTTGTATGGCAGATTTCATTTAGAACAGACTGAAGCATTTTAGTTTAGAGTTTTAGTACTTAAACTTAAACCTCTTTAATTTAGTTAGTTTTTGCAACATTTGTAAATTTTTATAATTTCCATTTATATGTAAAGCAGTGGTATATAAAAACATTTGCTTGAGGGCCAATGTTCTGCAGAGTTTAGCTCCAAACCCTAATTAAACACACCTAAACCAGCTAATCAAGGTCTTGAGGATTACTACAAACCTTCAGGCAGGTGTGTTGGAGCAGGTTGGAGCTAAACTCTGCAGGATGTTGGCCCACAGGAGCTGGATTGGGCACCACTGATGTAATGGATTAAGTTTTAGAAGCTCTTTGTTGATTTTGGGCCTCAGAAACTCCAGTAAAACCTAAAAAAAACTGAGTTATATACAACCATTTTGGTTTACACATTGTATATATCAGTGTCTATCCAAACAAAAGGAAATATACAGTAAGTACTAGATCGATTTGGTTATTTAAAATGCCCATTAAATATCCAGTTGGTATGTTATTAAGCCTCTTGTGTTTAGCTATATGGTTTATGATTCTACATACATGTGTTAACTTACTAATTTTAAAGTATTAGTGTCCAAAGCACTACTGTTCTCTTTTGGCTTCAGCTCAGCCCACCGCCTGTAGCATACCAAACAGAACGGCTAAGTTTGTTGTAAGGTTTTAATGCGATTATGTGGCTTTGAGTCTCTTCAGGTGTCACTTTTATCATCTTAGCAGCTTGTAGTCTTTCATTTATCTCTCTCTTTCTCTTTTCCTTCAGCCTCTTGAAGTAAACAGCCGAGTATTTTACTTTCTTAACCTTGGCTGTACTAAGAAGCTATGTCAACACCCACCACATAAACAAACAACAAACATCCTTCGCTATAAAAAATGCCATTATTGTAGAGTAGATTGACTTTCCCTCCCATCATCACGTAAGATCCATAGAAACAGTCATATTCTCTGTTTCTTGTCTGCCGTTGCAGACAACAGAGTAATTGGCCTAATCTTCGGAGGCGGTAGATTTGCCAAGAGTCGCACGTAATCTTATTATCCTACCAAACACACAACAAAGACACGAAAGCACTTCCCAGCATTCCTGCATGTAGTTGGAATCCCATCGTTCCAGAGACAATGATGGAGTCCTTTCCAAGAATTCAATGCTGTGCATTAGTTGTCTGCTATCGCAGTTGTTTTCGGAATGTTTGTGAAACACATTTTGTTTATATAGCAATATGTGCCTTGGTATTTTTAGGTTAAACACATTTTATATAATACAAGAAAGGAGTGAAGTGATATTTATATCCTGCATGATATAAAATAATTAGAATCATAGATATCTTTAAAATATGTAATTTCCTTTTTGCATGTATTCATATGGATTTTTTAAAGGGACAGTTCACCCAGTTCTCATTTACTTATTTTAATTTCCTCTGTTTACACAAAAGATGATTTTTTTGAACAATGTTGGTAACCAAACACTTGCTGGTAGCCACTGACTTTTATAGTATGGAAAAAAATACTATGGAAGTCAATGGCTACCAACAGCTGTTTGGTTACCAACATTCATACAGGTTTGAAACAACATGAGGGTGAGTAAATGATGACAACATTTTTCATGTCTGGGCAAACTATCCCTTTAATACGGTAAGATAAAAAATAACTAACAATACTGCAGTTAAAAAATCTTATTATTCTGTGTATCAGAATGACTGTTCAGGCAGTAAGACACACAGGAATGTGCAGGTCAACTGTCTGCTTCAGCAAATTCAATACTCAAGAGGCTTGTTCACTCTGGAGTGTCTATTTAAAAAGGAATTGAAGTGGTTCTTTGGAATGGAATAGTTTTTTGGTGGAATAATTTGTGCTACCTAATTTATTGCTCTCTTCATAGTGAGTTGTGGGTACTTTTATGTTCCCTAGTCTGCTGCTGTGGACTTTGGAGTGGGGAGTTTCTTTGGTAAAAACATTGAACTGATTTCAAGAGTTTTTCTTTTTGGCCCCACTTTATATTACGTGGCCTTAACTACTATGTACTTGCATCAAAAATTAAGTACAATGTACTTATTGTGTTCATATTGTATTGCAAAACACATTTGCTGCTATTGAGGTGGGATATGGATAAGGTTAGGGACAGGTTTGTTGGTATGGGTAGGTTTAAGGGTGGGTTAATGTGTAAGGGATGGGTCAACTGTGTAATTATAAATGTAATTACAGAAATTAATTACAGATGTAATTACATGCAGGTATTTTAAAAATATAAGTACAATGTAAAAACATGTATATACACAATAAGTGCATTGTACCAAATTATTAATTTAAATGTAAGTACATAGTTGTTAAGGCCACTTAATATAAAGTGGGTCCCTTTTTTTTAATGGGATGCTTTTGATTGTAGTTATTTTTTTATTATTAGACCTTTAACAGCAAAAAAAGAAAAAAAAGAAAAGCACAGTCAGTACAGTAAAGTACAGTTATCCCCTATTTTATTTTCAGTCACTTGTTTTTATTTGCATGCTTTTTTTACTTGTTTGTTTTTATGCTTTGACAGGACATTAGTAGGCAGATGCATTGTTCCTCTGCCTCCCCTGTCAAAACTGCCCCTGCTCCACTCCACTCATCTATTCCTGTTGTTGTGCTGTCAAAGTATGCTAACATACATCATCCCCATTTTTGTCCTCTCTCTAAGAGTCACAGTCGGGTCGTTACGATGTGCCAGAGTTGTTTTAGCATGCCAGTTATTAGATCAGTGCCATAACACACCCCGACACCTCACAAAACGCAATTTCACACTCTTCGAGTGCGATCAGTGGTTAATGAGATGCCTCTCGTTGGTCCTTACCCCTTCAATTTACCCCTCCTTCATCCCTCATTTCTTTTCATCTCCAATAGGCACCTGTCACTGTGGATCTGAGCATGGCTGAACGCATGTAATCATATACCAATTATGGCACTGGAAAGCATTTACGGACGACCAGTGCTATTAATCTAACATGCATGGCATTTCTTCATTGCCTTGTTTTTCCAATCTGAAGGCCATCTCCACTTGCATGAGCAAATTAGCTTGTTTTTGCTTTCAGATGTGGCCTGCATCCGGATGAGAGTGAAGAATATGTGAAAAAGCTCATTGAAGACGTTACCTTGAAAAGGTTAGAATGATTTGCCCAAATTAAAGGACCGTCAATTGAATGTCAATTTAGTACAATTAATTATTTAAAAAAATATTTTATCAAATTTAAAACACATTTAGTCATGCCCCCTGACCATATTTTTGATTAAACACATTTTATTTAATACAAGAATCGATATCCTGCATGATATAAAATAATTAGTCTACACACTTAATCTCACTGATCTATATATATATGATTTTTAAAAAATTTTTTAAACAAATTTTACTGTTATACCTGCAAATACAATATGACTTTATGTAAGAATACTATACCAAATTCTTTTTCTACTGTAAATTGCCATTTGAGCTTGATTATATGCTGTTTTTGCCTGCAGTGTTGTCAATTAAATGTGTCAGTTTAGTACAATTAATAATAATACATAAAAAAAGTACAAAAAATGAACACATTTAATCAGGCCCCCTGACCTTTATTTATTATGTAATAAGGAAATTTCACTCCTAACTATATAAAAGGCAGAGCTCTTGTTATGAAATACTGAAGAAATGGTGAGATGCAATGCAGTGGGATGCCTGTCTGATTGTGTAGTCTAACATTTAGTTGTTTTGCTTTGATGACGATTGGTTTGCTTAACCATTTCCCCTAACTGACATGTGCGGCACTGACTCACACTGCCGCTCTGTGCCACTCTGTCATCCTCGACCCATTATAAGTTTATAATATGTGGGCTCTGACCTGACCCTCCCCCCAAATCTTACTGATTCATTTCAGAAAAGTAGCTGTCTGTGTGGGAAGATGATACTTCAAGTTATTTATCTCATCATTTATCTCATCACTTCCACATTTGCCATAATGAGAAATAATGTAATAGTGTTAATTGGAACCTATTGTGAATATTAATTTGTGACTTTATTGCTCTGTCGTCTTGCTGTGTTAATATTTCTCTGAGCAAGAGTGGCGGAGGTTTCTCATAACTTGAAAAGTAGAAGCATGGGAATTGCAGGTGCCATCTGGTCTCAAAACAGATAACAGTGAAAAAGTGACATGAGAGACATAATTCACCATGATATGTTGCATTCTTTAAGCAAAGGTGATACTAGGAGAGCAGATCAAATCCAAAATGCTGCAACTGATATGAATTTCACATGAATTTCTTGTTATGGTTCACAAGGACTTTACTGTTATTTACATTATTAGTATTTATTCATGTATTTAAAATGTTTATTTTAGTAAATAATTTGTCAGATAAAAAGTGCATCGCAAGGTGTGTTGGATAAAATTACAATATAAATGCCAAAAAAATAAAAATAAAATACTCAAATTTGCATCACTAAATTTTATTTGCATTCACTTGAGGTTAAGGAATGTTGATTGACTGAAAAGTTCTAAATAAAATTTTGTGATGATGCAAGTTTGAGTAGTTTGCAGGTTTTTAAAAAAAATTTATTTGCAATGTTTCAGTCAATTGTCCTTCCACAGGCTTGAGTCTGAGGAAGGTTGATTGAACGAAATGTTGCAAATAAGATTTTGTGATGAAGAAGTTTGAAAAATGTGCAGGATTTATATATATTTTTTCCAAATAAATTCTGTTACAATCTTTAAATTATTATTATTATTCCATCATTTTTATCATTCCATCATTATTATTATTATTCCATCATTTATCATTATATATATTTCAGCATTATTTAGGCCATCTGACCACTCTGTTCTCTAGGTGTTTTATTGCCGTTGAACAGTATTATCTACATTTTCCATAAAATTAATCTCATTTGACTCTCAAGAGCCATATAAAGTGTTAAAGTACTAATACTCTTTTATCTGTTGAATTTAGGAAAACATTACCATGCTGAGTGCACCAATCATAGCATGAAAAGATACAGACAATCCGTTTAAACTGCTGAAATGACCTGGAAGTACTTTAACATTGCAGTTGAGGGCTATTGAGCGTGGAGGGCTAATCTCCATGGCTCATGCACTCCCCTATGATCCACAGGAGGACAAAACCTCTGGCCGATGGTGTGTGTCAAATGCAGCGGAAGTCATCCTGAAAGGACGAATGGAGATTACAGAGGACAAACAGCTTATTTTCCAACACAATGCTGTTGATAATGTATTAAATTAATGACCCGGCATACGAAGAATAGAGATAAATGTAACATACAAGCGTGCTATGAATAACTATGAAACTGTCATGCGGAAGCACTTCCATTTAAACGTTTCTCCAAGAAAGACTTAATCAAAAATGTCAGCTCAGCAAGAAGCAGCTGACTTCCTCCCGCCCCATCTTTTGTAGTCCTTCCTTAGAGAGTCCATCCCCTGAATCACAGCCCGCTCTAGAATCCTGTGACCTTGAGCAAATTGCCCAGCTTTCCTTTTGTCTCCCTCAGTTATTTGTCCTTCCTTTCCATTTTTGTTTTCTTATCGCATTTTATCATAGCTGTTAGCCATGAACTGGTGGATATTCTGCAATGAAATCTGTGCAACTCAGATGGCTTTTTATAATACGGTGATGGATCATGTTGAGGGCTTGATGAATCGTGCCATCGTTACAGTAATGAAATGTTTTCCTGCGACAGCCATGATTTTCACAGAGCAAATTGATGCAATAGAAATGAGCAAAGTAACGCTGTAATTGACTTGGGTTGAAGCTCAGGAAGAATAATCTTTTTTTTTTTTTTTTCTGTATCTATATCTATTGGCAGAGTTTGGGTGATTGCATTTTTATGAAACAGATTTCCGGCTCTGTAATCTGACTAGATATGCCACATTCAAAGCTGATGTAAAATAGCTGAGATGCACAGACCTGCACAGACTCCATAAACAGTTCAGCTAATGAACTCCCTTAGCAGAGGAATTTTTTTGGGATTAAAATTGCTAATACATGTAATGTGCTGCAAAAAAGTAGTCCAGGTTGTTCTTTACACCATTATGGGGAATTAATGGCAATATGAATTACTTTATTAATACATGTTCCTGGTCTTATTTGACTTCTTTATAGTGCTTTTGCACTAAAAGCTAGTACGCTATTGCTTTATTCTGGATCCCCTGTCAAAACTGTTTTTTACATTCTGATTTGATTTTTTTTTTTAATTTATTCATTTATTTTTCTCTAATATTGAGTATTTTTATATCACCTTTATGCAGGTTATTTGGGTTTAGAAAAGCATGAGGATGTATGAGTAAATTACATTTTCATTGTGAGTGAACTATTCCTTTAACTATGGTAAAATCACTGTAACAGCCTCTCGTGACTTCATTCTACGCTAATTGCTTGCGACTTCACATAGGGATACAAGGTCCGTTGTTGAGCTATGTCTCTATGGAAAACCTTTACTAGGCTTTCTGTACCCCTTTGACACTTCCACCATCCTCATTTCTCCATCGTTCGTCTCTTTATTGCAGTTCACATCTGTTTCACCTGTTCATCTGGCTAATTCTGGTCTTGCATTAAGTTTTCATTACAGTTCTGTGCACACGCACACCTTGTAAGGTACAAGTTAATTAAGTTTATGCGTTTGCTGGCACATAACCCAGGCTTAAGTTACGGTGCGATGCTTGATTTATGCTGTCGTCAAGGACGATCTATACTATAGCTGTGTGGAGGTGTAAAAGGATAAAGCAGAGATGAAAGCCTTAACGAGGTGTGCTGCAGCCCATCGGTTTCCTCGACTGACGCCACATGTGTTATTTGTGGTGTGTTTTCAGCTACAATGAGTGAATTTCAGTGACAAATCTCATGGCTTTTCAGTTTCAGTGACTGAAGGAGAACCGCATTCATTTGCGTGACTGATTTACGCAAACTAGATTGTGGCATTTTTTTTTTTACTGACCTTGGATCAGTTTCATTCACTCAGATACAACGTTACATCGTGTCTGCAAGTGATGTGAGCAAAACATGTTTTGACGTGACAAAATAGAAAACAAGTGTGTCAAAATGGCATTGCGTGCTTGTTAAACCAATGCAGATAGCAGCAGAAGTTTTGATTAAATATGGCTACCTTTGTTCATCCTGCTCTGTCAGTTTAATGAAGAAAATTGTGGCTTTACTTCTTTGTTAATGCATTAGCTGGTGAATTTTAAACCAAGGGCCATTTGGGAATTATTGCACATTACACACCCTGGTCTCCATTTAAATGAAGGCATGCTGGGACATTATAAGAGGCCTCAACCTAAATTTCTTTCCAGATGCACCCTTATATTACTTTAGAGTTTGCAGAGTTTTTTTTTTTTCTCCCAGCAGAGTCCACAGAGAGCAGGGAAAAGTTTGATTTCCTCCATAAATTACAAAAGTGCCATGATACTCAGCCATTTCAGAGCAGTCTTTATTACCTCAGAGCTTCATGTGGAGGCCGGCCAGGGAAAACATTCTATAAGAATCGCTGTATTAGCTGAACTAAAAAAAAACACCCCAAACACTGGTACAAATACAGATCCCAGTTCAGCTGTTATAGGTTAACTGATTTGGAATACATGGTTATTTTATTAATAGACATTGCACGCACAAGGTGTAGTTAAAAATTTTGTTTAAAGGGGTCATATGATGTTGCTAAAATGAACATTATTTGGTGTAGTGAAATGTGTTTATGCGGTTTAAGGTAAAAACAAACAAAAAAACATTACTTTCCACATACTGTACATTATTGTTTTTCCTCTATGCCCCGCCTTTCTGAAACGCGTCGATTTTTACAAAGCTCATCAGTCTGAAAAGCGAGGTGTGCTCTGATTGGCCAGCTGTCCAGTGCCTTGTGATTGGCCGAATACCTCAAGCGTGTGACGGAAATGTTATGCCCCTCACCATACTGTGATGCTGTGTCCCGGCCGGAGTGATGAGACAAAAACATTAAAACCCATAACAAACGAGGCATTTGTTGCATCCAGTCGGGACATAATTACTGATTATAATGACTTATACTGCCTTTTTACGCGTTGCGTTGCATCGCGCCGCATAAACAAAACAAGACTTCGCAGAGAATCTGGGTGAAAGAGCTCATTAAATAGTCTAACGTAATGGGGAACAGGTGTGGGAGAATGATCAGAAGAGAGAGTAACAGAAGCGCTCTCCGTAACAGAGCCCCCTCCCCGCGAACGGCTCCGGAAGTGAGGAGGTGGTCGACGCCGGGGTCTTCCACGTGGTCTGGGGGCCGGTCTCTCCGGATGGTCTCGGTGGTACTCCTCCTCAAGACTGGGATCTAGAATGCCATCTGCATTCACCCAGGACCTTTCCTCCGGGCCGTAACCCTCCCATTCGACCAGATATTGGAGAGTTCTCCCCCGGCGTCTGGAGTAGAGCAGTTTTCGCACCTGATAGATCTCCTGGCCCTCCACCATTATGGGTTGGGGACCCTGGTCCTCAGGCGCCTCCTCTTCTCCCTCACCAGGACCAGCAGCGGGCTTCAACAAGGAGACATGAAATGTGGGAGAAACACGGAAGTGATTAGGTAAAGCCTTTTGGAAAGGACCCACGTACCTGAGACTGAGCTTACGGCATGGCAAACGGAGACTGAGGTCACGAGTGGATAACCATACCCACTGGCCAACACTATATTCTGGGCTGGGACGGTGATGCCGAACAGCCTGAATCCGCTGATGTCTTACAGCATGCTGTAAATGATGATGAGCCTGATTCCAAGTCTCCTCACTTCTCTGAATCCAGTCATTAACTGTACGAACGTTAGATGGTTCTCCTGACCAGGGAAACAGTGGTGGTTGATATCCCAGAATGCACTGAAACAGAGTTAACCCAGTAGAGGGCTTGCGGAGAGAGTTGTGAGCGTATTCGGCCCACATGATATAACGGCTCCAATCCTGTTGATTTTGACTACAATATGAACGAAGGAACCGGGTAAGTTCCTGGTTGAGTCTCTCTACCTGACCATTGGATTGGGGATGGTAGCCAGAGGTGAGGCTCACATTGATCTCCAGTGCCTTGAAGAAATCGGCCCACAGACGGGATGTAAACTTGGGACCCCGGTCGGAAACTATATCCTCTGGTAAACCATAGACGTGGAAGACTAGATTACATAATTGTTCAGCCGTCTCCAGAGCGGTGGGTAACTTAGGCAAGGGAATGAGTCGAAAGACCTTAGAGAAGCGGTCAATGACAGTAAGGATCGTAGTATGGCCATTGGAACTAGGTAGGTCGGTGATGAAATCTATGGCAATATGTGACCAGGGATGCTGTGGGATGGGTAGCGGGTGAAGGAGTCCTGCTGGTAGTAGGTGGGATGGTTTTGGTGTATTGCAAACCCTGCATTCATGAATCTTACTAATAGTATCCTTTCTCAGGGATGGCCACCAGAACCGGGTTTGAAGTAATTGGATGGTTGCATTAATACCTGGATGTCCTGAGCTGAGCGAAGCATGAACGTGTGATCGTTCTCTCTCGAAGAGCTACAGGGACAAATAACTTATCCTGGGGGCATTCAGCAGGGACGTTGTGTTCGGTATTAGCCTGCTCAATCTCAGTAATGATGTCCCACTGGATAGGTGACACAATGAGAGCCGGGGGGAAAAAAACAAAACAAAACAAAAAAAAACAAAACTAAATCACATTTTCAGGCCTATTGGAGTCAGAATCTCTCTCGAATTGCCGTGACAGAGCGCCTGCCTTTGTGTTCTTAGAACCTGGCCAGTAGGTAACAGTAAAATCAAACCTGGAGAAAAACAGAGACCACCTAGCCTGACGTGGATTGAGTTTCTAAGCCGTTCTCAAGTACTCAAGCTTACGATGGTCGGTTAAAACAGTGAATGAATGTCTTGCTACCTCCAGCCAATGACACCATTCCTCGAGTGCAGCTTTAATGGCCAATAACTCCCTGTCACCAACATCATAATTTCTCTCCATTAGGCTGAGTTTGCGTGAATAATAAGCACATGGAATCATCTTTGCAGGTGAGCCCCGACGTTGTGATAGCACTGCCCGAGTCCTCTACTATGAATGGAAAACTGGGGTCAGGGTGGTGTAAGATGGGAGCAGTGGTGAATCGTTGCTTCAATTCCTGAAAAGCCTCGCGGGCAATAGGTGACCAGTGAAGACGACTAGAACACCTTTTTGTCATTTGTGAGAGGAGCAGCTACAGAGCTGAAACCTCTGATGAAGCGACGATAGAAGTTGGCGAATCCCAGGAAACGTTGCAGCTTCTTAATAGTAGAGGCCATTTTAGGACTGCATTGACCTTGTTCTCATCCATGGCCACTCCCTCCTGACTAATCACGTTGCCCAGGAAAGAGAGGGATGTCAGATGAAACTCGCACTTCTCTGCTTTGGCGTACAGTTGGTGCTGGATTAGGCGTTTGAGAAGAGACCTGACATGTTGGATATGCTCCTCGAGGGTTTCGGAATAGACCAGAATATCGTCAATGTATACGATAACATTCCTGTTGAGCATGTCCCTGAAGACGTCATTGATGAATGACTGGAAGATAGATCGCTGCTGGATCATGTTGTGGCGAAGTCTTTTGTAATGATTCATCAACACGGCTGGGATCCATTTGCAGTTTTATTTGAAACTTAATCAAACAAGCAGAGGTCAAGACACAGATAAGGCAGTATCGTAGGGCAGACAGAATGGTGATCATTAGGGCTGCACGATTAATCGCATGCGATATTTAACGCGCATCTTGTCAGAAAGCCGGTTCTGTAATCAGCGGTAAATCTCCATCACCTGCGGGCTTTCACATTGAGCAGCATTAACTACACAGAGCCGTTGTTCAATGACGAGCTGCGCTAAAAATCGCGCGAATATGAACGTGGTTTGGCGCAGCTCGTCAGTGAACAACGGCTCTGTGTAGTTAATGCTGCTCAATGTGAAAGCCCGCAGGTGATGGAGATTTACCGCTGATTAAAGAACCGGCTTTACTGATAAGATGCGCGTTAAATATCGCTTGCGATTAATCGTGCAGCCCTAGTGATCATAGACAGACCTGAGTTCGGGGCAGGCAGATATCATTCAGAAACTGAGACAGTCTTAGGTCAGGGCAGGCGGCAATCCAATGTCGATAGTCCAGTATCCAGAGCACAAGTCCAAGGGGCAGGCAGCAAATCAACAAGAGACAAAGACAGGCAGAGGTAATAACAGAAGGCAGTCCAATGTAACCGGAATAATGCTCAGAGATGTTCACCAAGGCAAAACAAGACTTCGCAGAGAATCTGGGTGAAAGAGCTCATTAAATAGCCTAACGTTATGGGGAACAGGTGTGGGAGAATGATCAGTGACAGGTACAGGGCTGATGGGAAATGTAGTGCGGGAAGGAAACTAGTACTCTGGTGATGGAGCCCTCTGGTGGCCCGAAGAGAGAGTAACGAAGCACTCTCCGTAACAGTAACACTCCAAAGAGAAAGGAAAAATGTAAATCGCATCATATGATATGTATTCAAAATTAAGGTTCTTCAGTAGTTCTTTGCAGTGCCTTGTTCAACAACCTGGTCCCATTTTTTTTCATTCTGTAGGCTGCTTTAGTTTTCATGTTTCTTTGGAGATAAAGAAATGTTTTAACATTTGTGTTAATGGAAATAAAGCAGAGCCTTCATGAATACCTAAAGAATAAACCTTTTTTTTTGGCTCCAATTATAATTAAATTTAGTTACATTTCAAAACCTTTCTTCCTCTATTTCAATCTTATTCTCTTCACTATGTGTGTAAATTATATAATAAAGTCTCTTATTCTTACCAAAGCTGCATTTATTTGATTAAAAACCGTCATTTATGAAATATTATTGAATGTAATAAAATGTTATCATTTTTATTCAAAAATTTTTTTTACAGTGAATTGCATTTATTTAAACCTCTTGTAACATTATAAATATCTTGCTGAATAAAAGTATAATTATTTAGTCCTCTTGATTGCTTAAATATCTTAAATTCTTAGAACAAAATATTAGTTGAAACAACAAAATCAGTATCTTTGTAATAACTGACATTAGTTTCAATGAACTCAAAATTTTAAGGTAACCAGGTTACTTTAAGTTAAACCAACAAGTCATTTTTTTTACAGTGCATGGGAAAGCAGTATTTTCTTTTGTGCTGAGCAGAAGAAAGAAATTCATACAGGTTTGAAACAACTGGAGGGTGAGTAAATGATGACAGATTTTTCATTTTTGGGTGAACTATCCCTTTAAAAAAATGCTTTAATGCTTAAATATATCACATGGTTGTTAAAAAGTGTTCTCACTATTCCTCTCTTAAAGTGTAGCTTAGTTATGTATCACCACAAGCTTTTTTAACCAACAAATGTAAATGACTAGAAAGTCATTCTGCTGCAGTGAGACAGACAGCATTAGTCCATTTTGCAAGTCCATTTTGCACGCTGCTAAATAAATCTACCTTCTCTCTGAGGAGCCTAGCATGATCGCTAAAGAGCAAACATCAGGACATCTGCTAGTGCGAGTGCTCTGGGAATGATCTCTTCGAAAGCGGTCCACTTTTCCACTGACCGGGGTTTTTTTGCTCAAGGAAAAAAAAATCAAACCACTTTTCATATCACAGACCAACACTGAAATATTGACTACACATTGAATATGACTACAGTAAATACACTAAAACTACTGTATGCAGTCCGGTGAAGACACTTTTGGAAAAGGGAAACTTTCACATAATATACCTTTGAACACAGGCATAGTTGTTATGATGGGACAGTGTAGTGAATTTTCAACAATATTCATTTTTGGCTATATGAATATTACGATCATTTTAATGCACTTTTTTAGTATTGCAACTGGCGTTCGACTTGGTAAGTTCAATTAATTTCCATAAATGAGTTCAAACTATCAGTTTTAAAAACTGAATCAAAATTCAATGATTTCAGTGCAAAAAAAAATATTTTTCAAAGTTGTAAATTAAAAAAAATATTATTATTATTATTATTGGAGTATGTTTTACAAAAAAAATATACTATTCCGTACCTAAGTTTACGTTTAACATGTTACTCTCCATTTCCTTGTAATTATTTGTGAAATTTACTAGCAATTTATTTGTGAAAATTGTTTCTACACTGATTTTTTTTTTCAGTATTTTTGTGTTTTTCAGTGTTTGTTTAATCGCTCAAAAACATTCACAGAAGTCTTTGTGGATGTTCAAATAAATTTTTTTTTTTTTTTGAGAATGTACATATTTTATATTGCTGTTTATGTATTGTTATATTGCTGCATTTAAATTAAAATAATTAAATTACATTCAGGAAAAACACTATGTCTTATTATAAACTGGATTGTTTTATACTAAATCTGCTTGGATACAATGGATCAAAATTAATCTTTCTTTTAAGTAATCTATTTATAAGTTAGTAATTTCTAATTATTCCTAATACGTATATATTAGGTTGAAAAATGCAGAGATATTTTTCACTATATTACCCAGTCCTAATTGTTGTTGAGCTCAACTAAATAAATGTGAATCCATTACAGCTCAGGATGTGTGACCTACTTAGGATTCTCTCTCTATCTTTCTCAGTCTCTCTCTCTCTCGGTTAACTCTCGAAGGTAGTGCCCGTGGGTTCCACTCTGACATCAAAGGTCTGTTTGCCACCCACCCCTTTTAGTGCTCATTGGAAACAAAAAAGTCTGTAACTAAAATGTTGCTCAATGTGAGCACACCAGTGTGGTACAGCAGGTCTGCCGTCCTCTATTATTCAGTAGCTCATAAACAAGCTTTAGCTAATGTGGTCTCTTAACAGTGCTTTGATTCACACTAAGACATTCCCATCCGTTTCTCTCTTGTTCTCTCTCTGTTGAGATCATTACAAAATACTAAAAAAAAGTAAGGAAATGTGAGTGGTTCTTG